>NC_048893.1:3129227-3193387 GCF_011077185.1 Oxyura jamaicensis
ATAGGATAGGATAGGATAGGATAGGATAGGATAGGATAGGATAGGATGGGATGGGATGGGATGGGATGGAATAGGATGCGACGGAATGCGATGGAATAGAATAGAATAGAATAGAATAGAATAGAATAGAATAGAATAGAATAGAATAGAATAGAATAGAATAGAATAGAATAGAATAGAATAGAATAGAATAGAGTAATCACTAAATACCACAGGAATGTAATAATGTAGTAACTCTTGTGGAGATAGTTTGCAATAATTGGAAATGGGGAGCAATGACAAATACATGTGCATACTGAACCGTGAAGGAGTCCAGTAAGATGCAATCTGGTTCTTCTGTAGCAAGGCATTGATTTCACAGGCTTAGATCTGAATGTCACAATTTCCTGGGAAGTTATCATCACAGCTGGGAAAAGGCAGGTTTTCTACGGCTTCTTCTATATTTATGGGAAAAAATCATCCAGCACTTTCTCCACAAGACACCACTCAGGATCGCAATTACTCTTTCTTTTGGGATCAGCTATTTCAGCACTTGTTCCACAAGAGGGCCAGTGAAATGTAGAACTTTCTTGGTAGTTATTCTCCTATCATATTCTCAGAAACCCCACAACGGCCCAGGCAATCTGCACCATGGTTAACCATCTTCACTAACATGAGTTTCAAAGCATTGTCTACACTTTCTATGGCTTTATCCTATCATGAACAGGCAAAAAGCACTGCTGGTGGTTACACAAAGTTCCTCCCTCTGCCTTGTAGAGAAAGATCCCCATTCAGCAGAGAAGCAGAGCCCATTAGTCATTATTAAAGAACACAAGGAGAAATTGGGATGAGGATTAACAAAGGAAGAGGAGAAAAGGAGAACTCCCAAGTGTGAAATTGGGACATATTGGATTAACGAGGCTGGGGAGCCTGTGAGCAGGAGCAGTCTTTATGCATCTCAATGTAGTAACAAAAACAGCGAGGAGGCCAGACCGAAATAAGTCTGAAGTACAAAGTTGTCATGATATGACTGAGAAATCAGGGGGATGAAGGAAGAAGAATTACGTGGTGGTGGTGGCAGATGCTCCACCAGACTTCCCACAGATCAGCCAGAGAGAAAAAGGCTGATTGCGTAATCTATCTGAAACCAACATATTTGCATAATTAACCTTAATTTCCTCACGGGATTCATTTTCCACCTATTATTTGAACTGTCATTCTCAGTTCCACAATGGCTGGGACAAAGCAGTTTTATGCATGCTTTTTGATTTCAAAAGCTCTGATTCCTCCTTTTCTTGTATGAGCATTTAACAGCTGAACCAGACATCCCAAAATCCAGGGTCATTTATTTAACACCAAAGAAGGTATTCAGAAATCCAAGCAGTGCGATAATGAGATGGCTGATCTGGCTGATAGCTCTTCCAGTACGAGGGATTTTTTTTTTTAGATTTCATATTTTCCTGGTTCCTTCCCACTTACCATCTCTGCTTGGCGAGTTACACAAAGACAGCAGAATGGATAAGCAGAACAATAAAGATAGCTGTAAAAACACAAAATCAGCACAAAGTCAGCACCTGGAGTTATCTGTAATGCTCCACGGGGATAACTGCAGTTAGCCCAACGGGGAAAAATGGAGGATAGAACTGGGAGAGGATCTTATCCCATCCCTATGCCCAGAGGCAGCAGTTCTCCCACATTACCCCATTGCTTTGCTCCCTGGGGCAAAAAGGACCCAGCCAGAGGGGACGTGGACAACCAGAGAGCAACCACAGCCAAATAACCAGGGGATGCTGATGCTGCAGTCTCTGGCATAGTTCGCCGTACTCCTCCTTCCCTTCCTTTATCACACTCCATTATTCCTCCTTATTATAATGTACTCTACGGCTGTCAGCAGACTCCAGCTGGAATCAAGAGCCCTTGTACGAAGTCTTGAGCATGTGCACAGTAAGAGCTGATTTCTATTTTAGCAGCTAATGATTGAATGGGAGATGGGGAAGGGGGAGAAGAAAATCATTTCAGACTGATCTAAATGCATCAGTTTAGCTGTAAGCAAATATTTTATTTTCCCATCCTCTTTTACTCCTTTGAAAATGTGTAAGAAACACATCATTTAAATATTTACATTTTCCTCCTTTTCTCCAGTGGAAGTTACTCACTGAATTCACATTACATTTCAGAGGAAGAATTTGAAAATTACTTCATTTAAAAACTAGATTTTTGGTCAATCTATTTTTTTTTCTTCTCTAATATAACTTTAAAAACTGCTACATAGAAAGCTGAAGTGCTTAAACAGTCTCTGCTCTTTCTTTCCTGACATCTCACCCAATCCATGGACACAGATGTGTCTTGCAGTACATTTATTAGCTCTTATACCAGAGATGGACCTCTTCGATAGAACAGCAAATTGAAAGGCAAAGTAACTGCTCTGGGGGACAGGGTGAGGTCTGAGCCCAATTAATAAAATGGCATACCTGTCACTGGCAGCATCACAGAAGAGGAAAAGGATGGAAGAGCTGAACCTACAGAGAGAGAGAAAATCTTGATGTTGCATCGATTTGCTCTTCTGGCAAAGAGCCAGCTCGTTCCAGCATCAAAGCAGTGATGAGGGCAGAGTCAGGCTAGGTCTGACAGCTTTGCCTCTGCGCAGCAGACTTAATGGTCATGTTTGTTTTCTGACCATTTATACGTTTCCACCCTGGATATCAACATATCTGCCAAACTGATGTCTGCCACAGGTGGGCATGAAGTGGCTGTATCTTCCAAGGAATGGGATCCAGCTAGGATCTGTATTTCATATGAGACTGGGAAGGATGACTTTCAAGGTGCCAAGCAAGCAATTGGAAACGTGCTTCAAACAGGATCTAATTTTCCCAACAAATTGAACCTAAAACTTCTCCAGTGCAAGAAATCCACTGAATTTCTCCCTTATCCTGAAAAGGAAGCTCTGAACTTTATCCAGTATGAGGTATCATTAGGTTTTTGACAAGAGGTTCTGTAAGAGTGTTATGTTCATAAATGTTTCTGTGCTGAATGCTACGGGGAGAACTGGGAAAGGGGAGAATAATCCTTATCTAGCCTCATTAAAGGCATTATATTTTAACAAAGGGGACAACAACACTTTGGGGGAATAGAGTTTTGGTGCACTAATTAGAAAGGATGACCTTGTTCAGGCTTGAATGTGCATTTGCAAGAAACTGGAATTACTGTTCAGTTGAATTAAAGGATTAAAGGCCAAAACAGCCTAATTCATCATCAAGAGTCATTTGTTTTTCATAAAACTAATTTAAAATCTTCAAATATTTATAATCTCTGACTTTTCAATAGGTTGTGTCCTTTTCTAGGACTGGCACGCTGATGGGTTATTTCCATTGTAGCAAGAAGTTCCTTCATCCTGATAGCACTACATGAAATTACTAATGGAAAAAAAAAAATTAAAAAATAAAAAAATGACTGTACTGATGGAGGAGGAAAGACCAAACAACAGCTGTGACTACCATACCTGAAATACACTGAACTGGATGCTGTAGGAAAACAGGCAGATCTATAAAGAAGGGGAGAAAAACCTGGGTTACTACTGAATCAGCGTGTCCAGTGAGACAGGTGATTCATTCCTACAGTCAGAGCATCAACGAGGCAACGATGGCCAAGTTGCTCCAAAGAGGTGCAAAGGGCCTTGCCCAAACATTCCTGTTCCACTGCATGGCCTGCTACAAGTCACAAGGGCTGGTAATTGTCTCAGATACCATTATGTACATGTGGCCTCTGAAATAGTCATCTGGGCTCTGTTATAGTCACTGGGTAAATCTTTCTAGGGTGCAATTCATCTAAAACCTTGAGGAATTTTGAGAGATGCTTAGATATACCTTTTGGAGTAACTTACTGTGAAGTGAGGATAGGTGACCTCATTTTCTAGGAGCAAGGAGAAAAGAGAAAGGCTTATTCTACTATTTTCTTCTCAATAGATGACTATCTGCTCCCAGATACGTGCTTCCTTTTGCAATATTGCAGTTAGCATGAGAAGACACAAAGAACAAGTAGGAGGCAGCTGTATCCTCCCAGTAGATGTCATCTCCATCAGTATTGGAGTTTTGCAGTCTTCATCTCTCCCTCCTGAGCCCCAAGCAGGTTGTTCCTTAGGACCAATGTGCTGAGTTGGTGGGGTGTGGCCCCTCTGTGAACAGGTCAACATCACACTGATGTGATGCCAAAGTAAAAACCTTACCTGGCTCAGTAACGGGTGACAGCCATTGGTCCCTAATGCTGCTGTCATTGGTACATCGCATGTTGAGGGGTGTCCAGATGGTTTTTCCATTCACCTCCTTGCACGTGCGTGTGCCAGAGATAGGAGGTCGCTTATCGTAACCGGCCTGGCATTTGAAATATAATACTTGCCCCACGGAATAATCTTTGTCCATTTTTAAAGAAGCATGTGGAATAGTCTTGGGTGTACCACAAAAACCTGGGAAATCACAAGGCAGCACGCGGTTAGACAGATACATCTGACCTACTGCTTTTGTTTCTGAATCACCGTGTTTCATGTTCATACAAAATGTAGTCAAGTAGGGTGCACCAAGCCTTCCTAGCTCTTTGTGAGAGTATAAAGAAGTAATTTGCTTATATCTGTTCAGCCAAGATGGCATTATATCAATTTCTTATTTCTCTCTGACTATAAAATATAATCAAAAATTGCTCATCTTCATTCTTATACTGCTTTAATGGAAATCAGTGGGAGAAGTGGTACAAAGGAACAGCCTTTTTTTTCAGGTAACTTACCTGAAAGGTTTTCTTGCTTTGGGGGTGCAGGGCTCTGTGTTTTTCTCGTCTCCTGTGTAAAATTTAACTCTACCGTGGGAGCATTTGACAACAAAATTTTCTCATCTGTGAGAGAAGATATATTTGTTGAATTACAACAGGATAAATAGCAGAGCTAAGCCTGAGCACCCAAACTTTTACAGGCAGGGTAGACCTGTTGTAAATTTTAATTTCCATAGGTAAGCATAAAAGATCATTTGTTAGAGCAATGCCCTGAGGCATCTTACACTGACTAACTCATTGGAAAAACACCACTGCAAGTGCAGAGAAAGGTCAAGTAATCACGTACCAATGCATTCAAATTCCTTGTAGACCCAAGAAACAGTTCCCGACACATTCCGACACCGAATTCCCGAGTACTGCCCACTTCTCCTCCTGTAGCCGTCATCACATACATAATACAGTTTGGTATCCACTGGATAAGTTTGAGCAGCAACATCAGCAAATTCAGTTCTTGGAAGAGGTGGGCATTTTCCTGCAAACAGAAAACCTGTGGATCAGAGCAGCCTATACATCTACCTTACTCACCATGGAATTCTGGTATCTTTCTGTGTTATCAATGCCAGATCATTGTCAGAGCTCAGTTAGGTGCCTGGAGCCTAATTCTCCTCCCAGTAAGAGGGCTGAAGTTGTAGAGGTAGAAGAAAGCATTTTCAAGAGGTTCACCCAAGCTGCCTAACAGAAATTAAATCTAGGCTGGCAAGAAAATCATCCGTGTGAAATGCAATTCAGGCAGTCACCACCAGCGAGTTCTGCATTAGTGCATTTATACCTGGGAACCTATGGGGCCGTGAGGTTGAAGTTGGATGGGCAATGCCTCCTGCATGCAGGTTTCCTTAGAAATAGCTCTCCAAGTGCAGAGCTACCTCTTGGGCTGCTGTCAGGCTCAAGGTGAGACAGGACAGCACTCCTGGAGAAGAAACATACCTCGTAGGAGGTTTGAAAGTCACCCACGTGTAGCGTGGGTGCATAGCCATGAGGTGATGGCACCTTGCTACATGAACAGCCAGGTCTGTTTGCAGCTGTGCCAGGTTGTGCTGGAGGGGAACCTAGGGTCAGCCGAGTTAACATGCAATGCAAATCCAGCTTTCTCCCTCCCCTCTTCCTCCTAATGAAGGACAGCTCCCTTGTGGGAGAGCTGAGGGAAGAAACTGGATGTCATGACGGGAATGAGAGGGCAGCAGAGATTTGCTTTTGATTGTCTCCACATCAAAGAGAGACTCTGATTGTCTGTTGAAACTATTAGTTATTTTAAGTGCATGGCTTTGTTCATTTATCGTCATCACCATCATCATTTTAGAGCAACACCTCCCTCCAAAGCCTTATTCACATTGGAATTAGATGCTCCCATTGATTTTACAAGTATGGATTTGTGCAGGATGCAGAAAATCTTGGCCTTGGGAATCTTCAACAAGTAACAAAACCCGCACTTGTCTACAATTTTTAGGTAGGAGGCACTGACCCAGTGCCCTTGTGTTTCTTCTAGAGGAGAAAGGATGCTGGAGCCAGGATGTGCTGCAGCAGCTAGTGGGAACCACCAGACGGATCTGCTTACCCCAGCACCAATTGCCCGAAGCAGGCTGTTGAGCCCGGTCTTTCTGCACCCAGCAGCTGGGCAACATGCAACACTACCCACAATTTCTTAATGAAGCTGCAGGCGATCATATCGTAGAACTGCTGCCTGCATCAGAGCGTGTAGCCCTGAATTTATGGAGTGAAGCTTAATAAGCAAAACTAAGTCATTAAAAGTTGGGATCATCTACAAGCAAACATTGGGAAGGAGATTACACTCTCAGTTCTGTCTGAGCACACCAAAGAGAAGCTTACTGTGAAATAAGTTTGCAAACCTAAATATAACTTGTCCCCAAACAAGGATGTTAAGTGCTGTGTCATCAGCAAATTGCATCTAAATATACTTCTCAATCAGTTGGAAATGAATTTAGATCATTTCAGTGCACTTGAAAAGCCCACAGAAGTTGATCTGCAGACCCAGAAGATGATAAAGGCATTGCTTAATGATCATTTAAGGTTTAAAGGCTGAGAAATTTGAAAATAAAACACACTGGCTGCACTGGGGTGGGCGCTCAGTATTTTTGGGTGCATGACCTGTGGCCCTTTATGCTTATGCATAATAGTAACAGCTATTATGAGTAAAATGTCTTAGTCACTGTGTCTTCACATTTTCTGCAGCCATAATTAATGCAGCCTTGGCAACCGGCAAGAATGACTGCGAAAGGGCCTTGAATTCCTGCTCATTGTTCATTTGGCATCTGCCCTTGACTCCCAAAGTGCCTTCCTGAAACAAAGCCATGCTGACAGCAAACCAATCAGTGTTTCCCAGGCTCAGTCTTGAAATGCCCTTTTCTTTCAGAGCCACCCATCATTTTCTCCCTTTGATATTTTCTGCCCTTTTTTGCTTTTCATTATCCTGCCACTTGGTAAAAGTCACAAAGTTCGAAGAAGGCCACAATCAAAAGTATTGTGAGTGGTTTAACAGCCAAGCTGTGTAAGGACTATTTTAATCCCCTTGCATCTTTGTGTTATCAAAGGATTCGCTTCATAAACGACATCAGACTGTGGCTTCGAGTGAAGCTACTGCACCCGAAATAGTTAACCACATGGTTTACCACAGACTGTCAGGGTGATTAAAATTAAAGAGTTATCAGATGAGCAGCAAGTTGAGAGCATGTACTCTCACTTTCCATGTAAGCTAAATGCATGCTTCCCTCAAGACTTCAAAAGCCTCTTTGAAGCAGATTGCAGATCTGAACCTCAGCACAAGGCACACAGACCTACAACTCTTTAGTCTCTTCTTAAGAAAACCCACAGCATCTAGTCTACTCATCATGAAGGGCAACTATTGTTTTAATCAATGATCAAATGAAGTAGGGTTTCTTCTGAACGTGCAGGCATTGGACAAGGATTGTGCAGAAATGGTGTGCAGGCAGCAGGCAGTGAGCAATGCCCACCTTCCACTCCAGCTGGTGCTCGTGGATCGACAAATACAGGTTGAAGCTGGATCTCATGCAGAACTCCTAGGACCTAGCATTTTTGTTTCATCCACATCACTCAAATTCTCGCCTTCTCACTTGTAAACCACTGCAGTATCTTCTTTGGCTTTTGCAAGCACATTCCTGCCTCTCTGATCCAGAAAGCATTTGGAAAGTTGAATTTCCTAGTCTTATCTTGACTATTCTGCACTTCTGGCTTCCCTTGGTTGACTTGCACTGCTTCACTGTCAGGTCATATGTTTTTCTTCAATTTTCAAGATCCTTCTCCTTATCAACTGTCATATCCTTTCAAACCATTGGCTTCTCTTCTCATGTTAGACCTTCTCACCCATGTGTTTGATACTGAAGTCATCAGCTTTGGGGGTTATTGTAGAACCAGTCATCACAGTGGGAGGAACCTTGCATGAATATGGACAAGTTAAGATATCCACTGCCATTATTCTTCTTCATTGTCTTGAAGTATCCTATATGTCTTCAAAGGTGCTTTTCTTTCAGTGGTCTTCTACACCTCTTTCAAGAACAGTCCGTGCCCACCATGATGATCAGTATTACTTCTGTACTTTCTTGCCTCATTTTTGGATTCTAAACTTTCTGTGTTTGACAGCTCTTGGCATCATGCCTACCCCAAATGAGCCCTGGCTATCAGCCAGGACTCCAGACATTGTGGCAGTAGATGTGATGATAATTCATGATAATGACTTCACGCTCCATGAAGTCTGCCTAAGAACGGAAACTATAGTTTGGCCACCAAAACCCAAAAGAGCTCCCAGTGCTTTGACATTTAGCAGCTTCACAAGCTCAAGCTAATTTACATGTTCAACCTCCCATCAAGGAAAACTAAGTATCCCCCAAAGCTGTAGGGGCTGTAGGTGGTGGCATATAGGTGTGCAAGGGTGTTTCATGGCATTAAATGTCTTGGGGTAGAGTGTGAAGAGAAGAAGGAGACAGGGTTAGGTCCAGATCATATTGCCTACACATAACTGTCTCTGGCATCCATCACCCCAGAACTTCAGTCTTTGTGCCCAAGGAAATTGGATGGTTTGTCCCTAAAAGACTGCAGTGTGGGTGACAGAAGAGCCAACAGATGGGAAGAAGCCAGGGAACTGTGGAATAGCAGTGCAGATTTACTCCTTGACTAGCTTTCCAACTTTTACATTTTTTAAGGGAGGTGAATTTTAATTTTATTGCTGTTTTGCATGTAGGTGGGAATTAGTGTTAATTTGCTTGAGCTGTTGTAAGAAAATTGAGATCTTATAAAAGGCCAGCACACCTCGGAGTCACCAGCCTCATAGCCTCTGGTGGCCCAGTTTTCCATGGCCCAGCTTTCCTCCTGCTCCTGCATTCATCCACAGCTGCTCCATGGCTACACTCCTGCCAGAGTGAGTTTAAAAGCCACTACCATCCCATAGCACCAGTGACAGAGGTCTTTGGCTCAACGCCCTCGCATCACTTTCAGAAGTCCTCTTGATGGTTTTGTTTGCCTCCTCACTTTCCTTTACCACATCCTCCACTTCCCCACACCCATGACAAGGTGTTGTATGCCCCTATTTCCTTCTCTTTTGATCCTGATGTCCCATCTCCTCTTTCCTTCATTTGCAAGCTTCATCACTCCCCCAGTACCATTTTCATCTCCTCTGCACCAAAACTGATATGACCTTAACTTAGCGCTCAGGGATGCTACCTAACTATTCTATTATTCCAGCTGGGATTCCTCATTTCTCCCCATATCAATGGGATTTTGACGTCTACAGCATTCCTGGAAATTTTGTATCTGATTTCAAATATTATCAATATTATTTACAGTGGGTGGAGACTTGTAAATTCAGATTATTGATATCTGTGAAACATAAAATGTACAATGTAGCTATTGTACTTTCTGGTGTGCTCCCCAAAATCAAGTTTGATAAGTCTTCCAAGACCTGCAAGCCAACTACTTGGCATCTCAGCCACAACATAGGTGGGATTCCTGCTATTACTGCTTAAGCAAAGTTCCCCAGTGCCATTTCAAATGTCATAGGGCATCTGGGACCTCCACATAAGCTGTCAGATATCACACAAAAGCTATTGGAGGCCAGTGCCAGGCAGAATACCCTTACTTGCCTGCACTTTGGCACACAAACCACGTCCTGTGCTAAATAAAGCTTAACTGCCTTTGGTGACCAACACGTAGTCAAAAATTAAATCACTGTAACTCAGTCATTAAGCAAGGAACATAGACATCAGGGTGAGTTTGGGTCATTAATCAAAATTAGGGAAGATAAACCCCACTCTGCAGGACTGGAGAGCTTTTTGATAACATGCAAAATAGCCACAAAGACCCGATGGCACTAGTGATAGAAGTCTTTCTTTCAATGCTCTAACCAATTCAGAAACTCAGTAAGTTACTAGCTGCAGAACTATCTTTCCCACCTTCATCCCTATGAACTTATCTTTCTATCCCTACAGGTTAGGCATTAATCTTTTGACTACCCTCAGCACTTAATGCCATTATGTAGGCTCACAGGAAAGAAAACCACTAGCTAAGTCACCATTAATTCCTCTAGCACTAGGATTTTTTTCTCTATTTCCCATCCAAAGTTATTACTGACCCAATATAAAACTCTGCTGACAGCAGACGTGCTGGTGGTATTAGGATATTTGAAGCTCATCTATGTTTTTGTCTTCTGAGCTGGGAGAGCTGTGTTAGATAAGGCATCTGAACAACACCTTCCGTACAGAATAAGAGGATGGGGAAATTTCTAGCAGGTATTTTTAGTTATTTGGTAAACACAGGCAATGAGTCATGCCATGGCGACCTGAACTCAGAATTTCCTCTGTCATGTGGCTTTGTGTCACTGGCACTGACATTATTCTGATGTAAAGTTAAAACAGCAAGATGTAAAAACAGGGCAATTTTCCCTTAAATACAAAGGGGGTATGAAGGGATCGGTAGGAAACTTGCTGTTTGAAGATCTAGCTAGAAGCTAGAAGCAGAACCAGCCAGTTCACACACCTGCCAGTTCAGAGATGAAGACAGCCTTTCCCCAGAGATGCCAAGAAATCAAACCATGTCAAAATGAAGAGATTTCCCCAGATGTGCCTGAAAAGCTAATTCAGCCCTGGGGGTTCATGCTGTCTGGAACTCTGTGCTCTCTAAATAGAGCATATCTCTTGAAGATGAAACTGATATGGGTGAACAGAAGGAATTGATACCGGACTGAAATGGTAATGAACTTTTTCTAACTCCAAGACTTTTTCCCAAAGGGCCTGATAACAAGCTAGCTATAACTCTGCCTGCTTCTTTCCCATCTGATTAATGTCATTTATGGTCTAGGTGGATTTGTAAGGGGGCAATAGATTGGAGCTGCAAGGCTGAGCTGCAGACCTGTTGTTTATGAAAATTTGCCTGTGAGGTTTTTGTTATCTATACTGTAGATTGCACAGAGATTATTTTACGAATTCATCTTAGCAGTAATGAGTCTGCAGTTTAAGGGACAGAAATGCATTGCAGATAAAATATCAGGCACAAGATTTAATGCAGACAGTGATGGAGAAGAGACCAGCCCTACAGGGCAGGAGATGGGTTTCAGTATTCCTAATGTCCTGTTCTAAGGACCAGGGAATTCAATGTCTGCTGAGTGTGTTGGTTCTGGAATATGTTTCTATTGAAAAGACATGAGAATGGAGAATGAGTTGGCAGGATGTCTTTTTTAACACTTTGTAGGTGCATGGAAAAATAGGTTTGGGAAAAATTCACCTCTCTCATCTCTTGGCTTAATGATGCTAACCAGCTGTTTGCCATTAACCTAGGCAGTGGAATATTTTTATTTATTTATTTATTTATTTATTTATTTATTATTTTTATCAGGATATTTCCATAAACTGCAAGGCTAGAGTTCATATCTCAACAGACTAAGCTTTCTCATGCTCAGGGGTAATTCACAATTAAAATTTACTTTCAGGAACCTGCTTTCTTAGCTCCCTCTGTAAGGACTGGAGCTGGACATATGTCTCTGGAGGACAGTAGACATCTAGCTTACATTTTCCAATGCAATGCCTACAGGTGCTTCTCATTTTTTGTTGGCTGCAGTGGTGGGTGAGCAGTCTCATGTGCTTAGATTGGGAATTAGTATGAGTTAGCTAGTGCACTGATTTCATTTTAAAGCTCAGTTGTTGTGAGTTCCCAACAGAGCAGCCCAAAGAGTTTGTGGTGTCTTCTGCTATCCCCATGCACCCCAACCCCAGCTGTTGAGGCATAGACTAATGAGTGGCACCCAGCAAACAGCAGATATTTCAATTCCCCTGTAGTCACTAGAAAGAGACTTACAGGATGTGACTCATTGCACCCTTATCTGCAATCTAGTAGATGAGCTGTGCCCTAAAAGAACTATTTTATCTTCCCTGGCTATGAAGGGGGTCCACACATCCTCCTTGCTGGAGACTTTGATGGTGCAGGTGGCTGAAGCTAAGTGGGATGAAATTTCACAGCTGGCAGGGAGGCTGGGCAGGGGACTTGGACTGCAAAGGTGGAATTGGAAGAGGGAAAGTTAGGAAAGATGGAGTGTGTTTCACAAGGGAGGAAAGGGGAGGAAAACTAGCCCAAACAAAGTGCACTGAATAGAAAATGTATGAATCAGAGAACGAGCAACCTTTGTTTTTCTTATTCTGTTGTTTCCGGGTGTTTATAACTTTTGATCTAAGGTAAAGCCACAGAGCTCAAACCCTTTAAAGGCACCCACTACACATAGTAGGTTAGGAGAACACTGCGTCTGGTTTTGAAAAAGCCTCATTTGTAAAAGCCTTGTTATGGTGACATTTGGTTTTTGAATAGGTTTAGCTATGTTTTCTGAATAGGTTTAGCTATGTTTTTTAGCTATGTTTTTTCCTTAATTCTGTTACTTCAGTAACATTGGCTCTTAGGTATTTCATCTAAATGAAAGAGTACATTACTGAGAAAGAAAACTGGCTTTTTAAGCAGCAGCAGACATTCAGATTCTATGGCTGGAGCCTTTACTTCTGTTGGGTTGGAAGGGCTATTATCGTCTCTGAAAATAATTGAACTGGAGGACAAGCATGTCTCCCAGTCTTGGGTAACACTGAAAAAAGGTCTGGTGGGAATCTTGACTTCTAATGTAGCTTAAGGTCTCATATCATTTATGACCTTAGCATGGAACTGGTCATTGAGCATTTTGCTGGAGCTCTCAAGAGGGAGATGGAAATTATTTGTCATTGTGGATGTTTTTTCTGACCTTATAAACACAAAATATTTTGCCAGCTAAAGAGGGATGTCTATTCTTTGTCTGGGGCATTGCACTTTAGAAAGGGAGAACATAAAGAAAAAGCAGAAGATGATAATGCTGCTGCTGCTGCCGGGATAAGGAACAGGGAACTGAGCAAAGAAAGTCATGAAAAGACTTTGGCAGTGTGAGTTATGGAGAAGTGTTGGAGGAGATGAAGAGAAGGGTTAGTTCAGAAGATGGAAAATGATGTAGAAAACATCCAAAAGCTTGGATTTGAAGATGCAGTTTGTGTAACAGGAAAGAGAAAGAATGCATACAGGCATCAGGGAAGAAAGCAGAGGGCCCAAAATCATGATACGAAGCAATACTGAACAAAGCCAAAAGCAGTGGTTTTCCAGAGGTAGTGGCTAAGGAGTGGATTTTTCACCATGATAAAAGGGAATAATAAAATCATACAGAATCAGAGAATCGTTTATGTTGGAAAAGACCCTTAAGATCAAACCAAAAGGGAAGGACTTATGGAGACATAGATAGGGAGAAGATTTCTCTGTCTCAGGGAAGAAGATACTGCAGACTCTCTGTCCACAACATTGGCTTTTCCGTAGCACAATCACAATTTTAACAATTTTAAAACTCTTTTATTTCATTGAAGCTCTATGTTGGGCACTTTGCTGCTGAAGACCACCATAACTAGAAGTTTTTATACAGGTATTTGCTCTCTATTTGACCTTACAAGAATCACTTGTATGTGTTTGACAACTTTAATTTATTCTGCATTGCATTTCAAATCCATGGGAGTGAGCACTAATATGCAAGTATAATGGGAAAGAAATTCCTCTCATTTAAATGACTGAGATCTGGTACCCATCTTGTGTGAATGAAATTCAGTTGAATGAAATTCTTTCTTTTGTGAGTTTTAATCCTTTCCAGGTTTGACTTGCAAATCTATTCAGTGTATTCCTGTAAGATGAATACCAAGATGGAAAGGTCGTAGGAGCACAGTCCAGCTTTTATTTTGTATTTGACCCTCACCTAGCATACTTCAAACCTCATCCATGCCTACAGCGTCTAGGCACTGCTGCCGTGCAGCGTAAATGAGATAAATGTGATGCTCTTCGAGAGAAAATCTGATTTTCTCTTTTCCTCTTTAGCACTATGATGTAGCTTAATTTACTAAATGAATAATCCCTACTTTCCCCAGATTTATATAATGGGACCTTACACTCTGAAAAGTACTTTGAGACCCATCAATGAAACTGCTGTGTAAAACAAAGGCTTTTTATTTTCTTTTTACCCTCATGATATTTATTCCTGATAGCTCTTTTTTGCCAGAAACCCTCTTGCAAACAACTACAGCAGGATCTATTTACAAAACCGAACTTGTGATACTGGGAAGAGCTGAAAAGAATAAGGCAAAATAACACGAGTAGCACTGTATGTATTGGGATTAGAGAGTCCTAGCTGATTTTTGACCAGCTTGACCTAGCCTCTTTCCCTTTTCTTTGCTCATATCTGTTCCCAGATCTTCTCGTTCAACCCCATAAGGAATAAAAGCAACAGGTCTAGCAGCCACACTACTTCAGGCATCTCTACAATAAAAAAATCATAAATTGGTATAAAGGGCATTTTTTCTACATTATTGTGTTATTCGCAGGGATAAATTTATATTTATATAAAACACTATGTTTAAACATTGGGAGAGGCATTCAAAATAAGTACAAGATGCTGAGGAAAGAAGAGCTTAGTGGTACAGTGAAGAATGCAATGCTATGCATTTATTCATTCATCAGAGAATTAAATCATATCAAATTGCATAAAATGCAACTACTTAGCACCTCTCGATATTTTTTTTTCCAAAAAACAGAAAGATTTCTGATAAATGAAACTTGCCAGCAAGAACTCTCACAATGTGTCCCGGGCAGAGTAATACAGAAAGCGTGATATAGGGGACCTGACTCATCCCAGAACCGATCCCATTTACATATCTCTGGCAGAACGTCTCGCAGCGATGCTCTTGCACACAGCCCTAAACATAGGCTGTGGGCACTGGCACTTCATTTGGCAATCAAAACACCCCGCGATGGAAAAGGTGTGGGGCTTACAGGCAAAAGTATTTAAGCAGAAAAAAAAATCACCTGGGGGTTAAATATTTGTTAAGGTATTTCCTGTGTTCATGGGTAGAGCTGGTTGGTTATAAGCATCCCAGCCATCCCTAAAGGTGCCCTGACCATGGTGAAATACCCAGCCCTGGTAGAGATGATACCTTGGTGGTTAAAATATCAGTGTATCCATGATCTTGCCTTAGGCAGTGTCTGCTTGTACCTCTGAACCCAGACATCACCATCAGGTACAGAAGGAAATACCACATTTATCCAGAGAGTTTAAGTTGTATCCCTCTGAACAAAGCAGATTAAATGCAAGCACTCTAAAATATCACCCAATTTCTTAATGCACATGCCTGCCACAATAGATAAGCCAAATATAAGCAGTATTGCAATGTATACATGTATAAAACTGCAGTGAATGCTGAACGAATTAGCTGCCTCCGTTTGTAATTTACAGGCACTACTGGCTGGGAGGTGTGGCTGAGTGGTTATTTGGTATCTGCACTACCTGTAGCAAAATGGATGGCACCTTTTAACTAATAGCACGGCTATCAAATTTACCTGCAGAAGCACTGACATTTCAGTGTCTATTTTTATATTTCCTAAAGTTACATGCAAAATGGAAAAACAAATTCAAAGAGTTACCTAAGGCGCCCATGGTGGCTTTGATCTGCCCACTGTTCCAGTGATGGGTTGGAGGATACATGCATTACTCAGACAAAAAATATCCTGTACTGCTCTGGATTGTCTCCGGTTGCTGGTTTGTGGGCACAAAACCCATTTCTCTTGTTTTCTTAGACTAACCTATTCCTTAAGCTCTTAACATCTTTCCTTACCTGAAAGGAGCCAGGATGTTGCAAACATCCTCCAGCAGCCACCACAAAAATGAAAATCACATTTTCCCTCCCCAAAAAACAGAAATAGTCATTTACCTGCCCTGTTTCCCTTGATGGATCCAAACAAGAGCCACATCAAAAGGCACTTGAGCTCCATGGGACTTGTTCACATCTTTTCTCTGCAACTCTGAAGACGATGAAGAGTTTCTCAGAAGAGACGGGCTGGCGTTGGCTGACCCAACGAGCTGTCTACTGCATGGTTAGACCTATGGGCAGAGCCACCCTGCGTGCGCAGCAAGGACTTTGGTCACCAAATTGTCGTTCCACTGGCTGGCTCCGCCAGAGATAATGAAGGCTGCTGTCTCTTCTGCTTTTATCCAGGAAATCAAACTTAATGCTCGGCGTAGTAGAGCGTGCTGTTGTGTGTAGGAAGTGGTTTTACACATCAGAGCTACTGACTCCAGAGCTGTTCCACTGCAGCTGAGGTCAGTAGAAGAGGGTAAGATTTTAAGGGTTTGTGCTGCCACTCAATCCCAAATCTGTGGTGGGACAGGCATCTGAGAAGAACCATCGTTGTAGGATATCTGTCTGGTGTATGACAATGGACCTCAGGCACCATCTGAGGGCTCTGCCTCTGAAGAAAAATGTCTCAGGAGATATTGCTCTGGCTTTTTTGAAGACTTTATCTACTTCTGATAAGCCCTGCTCCACTTGTGTTTTGGTGTATGCCCATCTGCAGTTTCTCTGGGGGACAGCTGAACTGAAGGATGAGAGGTTTGACCCCAAAAATCTATTAGGATGTGGCTGGCAGGTTTGGAAATGGCTTCTCTTGTTCCTAAATTGTCTGTGTTTCAGATTCAGTGGAACTGGCTCTTCCAAATGTTAATAGAAAAGCGGAAAAGATGAAGGAAATATTGTGCTTTAACTCTGAGTAGTTTCTCTACAGCCATTTCCACAGAAATTATCATCGGTTAGTACCTTGAGAATTGGTTGAGATACAGTACAATAAAATGGATCTAAACTTTTCATGGCATTTTCCCCTGATGCGGACAGAACAACCTGTAAAATGTACTACTTATAATGTATTTAATATACTACCCATGTTAAATATCGCTTTGCCATTTTCATGAAAGTTTTTGTGGGGTTTCACTGATGCGGGTGACCCTCTTAGAGGGTCTGGTGGCAACGGGGCTTCGGCTGGGGATTGCTGCCCAAAGCTAAATGCAGCAAGTCACACGTGAGACTTCTGGAGCAACGGCTGTGGGTAAAATGCTCTGTTCACCATGCTCTGTAGATGTTGACTGCTTTTATGTCAGTACTGAGGGCACTTTTACCAAATCACCTCCCGTATTTAACAGGATAAGAGGAAAAACTCATGCCAAAGCCCACCAAAGGACTTGGAGAGATTTGCTCTTGAAACCTCTGTCCGACAGTCATAGACCCCAATTTTGCACCTATTTCCAAGATGCCCTGTATGTGCAGAACCACAGCCATCTGGGTCGTACAGCACTGAGAGAAATCCCAGGCTTATTCTCACAATTTGTCCTTCCCCTGCTAAACACGTGGTGTGTTCCCAGGAGGTGCAGGACTTAACTCCCAGATTTCTTCTTCTATTTCTTGCCTGGTTTAACTATTGAATTCCTTGACTATTTGCATGATGGAGACAGAGGTGGAGGGCCTCATCTGCAGTCTTTCCCCTCAATCTGCACCCCCCGGGTTTGACTGCAGACGCAGATTCTCCACTAGCTGCATTTTTCCTTTGGCTGGAAAAGGTCCTTTTTGGAAGGTGAGCTGTGAGCTCTTGCATGCAACCATTTACTTTCAAGCAGCAGATCTCAGTGTAGGTGGATAATAGTTTTTATTAGAAAAGGTGAGTTTTTCTCCTAGCAAGAGAACGCCATGTACACTCAGCTGTACTGGAAGGAACGGTGACCCCAGGTGGCTAATTGCTACAAGCACAGTTTGCATGAGAAAGACCCGTAACTCGGCATTTAGACCTTTTAAAGGTCAGAAAAAACGGTTACTGTTTGCGAGAGCAATTAGTTAGGTCAGCTTTGTGAAATGGGTCAGCTTGCTGAGCGGTTCCTGGAAAAACCAGTGCTGCTTCTGCCAGCAAAAAGTATTCAGCTGACCCAAAGCAGAGCTTTGAACAGAAAGAGGAGGGTGAGAAGAGAGAGATCGAGTGAGGGGGAAAGTTATCAGAAAAACGAAACAAAACAAAACAAAACAGGGGTTTATGACAAAAAAAAAAAAAAAAAAAAAAAAAAAAAAAAGAGAAATCAGCTTTATAATTTTGATGATTAGCAACAGAAGTGTGTGGCAGTAAAGGAGAGGAAGTGCTGAAAAAGCTCAGAAGTGTTGGAATCCTGGATAATGATGGAGAAAACTAGGAATATCTTGAGCATCCAGGAAGGTGCGGAGGCAAAAGAAGATGTTGGTGTATCTGCTGCTTGTTGATCTTTCTCCCAGTGATCACCAGGGGTTTGCTGCCCAAGAAGTTTTCTCCTTCAGCAGAAGGCTTGGAGAAAATATGAATTTCACATGGCCCAGGTTCCACAGAGAAGTGAGGATGGCAAACAAAAACTCTGAAGATTATTTGTATATTTAAACAACGCCACAAGTCCGTGCAAGATGCAGAAAAGGAGTTGCCAGAGAGTAAAACACAAACCCAGCACCAACTTTCCTTAGGTCTATGTTTAATGAGGGTTTTTCAAAATTCCTTTATAATGCTTTTAAAAATCTGACCACGTGAACTCCTTCGGTCTGAGGCTCTGAACAGAAGAGGTTGTAAGTGCATCAGTGCATCTGATGCAGTTTTATCTGGTGGAAAATAGCAGAATCATTCAGAAACCGGGGAGAAAACAGAAATTCATAGAGGTCTGTATCAAGATCTCCAAAGACTCATGTTTCCTTGACTTCACCATCACAAATGAAACAGATTATTATTAAGTTTTCAGTTGTTCATTGCTTATTTTATAAAGCCCCTGATGTTGCAAACAAGAACAAGTCAGTTTAAAGAAAGGACAGCACTATGATCTTTTTACAACTCTGTCTAGTTTAAATATATTTGGTAAATATCCACATAACTCACTAGGATAAGCAACCTTTTTGCTTTCTGTCTTTAATTCAACTTTTCTGCTGTCAATCGCTCTTGCCTAAGCCCTCTCTTGAAGGGAATAACTCTTCATATGGACCCTGCCAGGGTATGGGATGCTCTAAAAACTGCATGCTCTTGATTGCTTATATCTTCCTTGAAATTATGGTGATAGTGGTAGTTAACTCACAGTATTTATCTTTTTACTTGGGAGGAAATGTATTGAGAACTTCACCTTAGGCACGGGATGCAGTGCCACCCTGTACCAAACAGCGGCAGCTCAGACAGGTAGGCTTTGCACTTAAATAGACCACTCTTGGCTTCCTTTGCCACAGTACTTAGAGGACTGTGGTTAGTATTTTCAAGAAAAGACATTAAAGATGCCATGAGAAAACCTGTTCTTCAGGAGTGGCCTCACAGCGATGCCTATATCAGCTCCAGTTTCTTCTTCTTTTTCAGTCACTCTTCTTTTCTGGCCCAAATCCTTTTCCCAGTGGAAAAGACATGCAAATATCATATTTTTTCCTCTACCACCACCTCAAGGTATGAATATTTTCTCTCCTTGATCTGGAGGATGCTCGGTGCAGAGAGAAGCTTTAGGACAAAGGAATCTAAAAAGCCCCTGCTGCCAGCATTTGCAAAACTTGGTCAAATGTGTGGCTGTGTTCACAGGGATGACAAAATTCACTTTTGGCACAAGGGGCCTTCCCATCCATGTCAGCAGCATCCAGCTGTGCTGCAAACCAGAAATATGGGGAAATCCTGGCTATGCCACATGCCAGAAATTATCATCAGATTTTTTTTCCTCAAACCTATTTCTTTGTAGTGAACAAATTGTTCTTAACTGCTTTTTATTTCCCAGAACGGTGAGGCAGAGCTGACACATGGCATACAAATTTAGCACCATAAATAGAGCATATCTGACAAGGTCAACAGAGGTTCAACCAGAGATTCTAGTTATAGTCGAGAAAAAGTCGCATTGTCCAGACAGTTGTCAAATTTCCCCCTTGAGTCAATGAAGGTAGTCAACAAGTGCATCTAGAGGGTGATTCACCTCCTCTTCTGGACATCTATATCTAGGTAATGAATCACCCATCTCAATTTCTCTCCCTCCCCCCTATCTGCTGACCGTGGAACCAGCATAGCCCATTTACACTGAACACAGGTCTCTTATGTGGCTATAGCTGGTTGAGGTGAATCCATTCTGAAAATCCATTCTGAATTTCAGAAAGCAATTTAAGCTGCTTATTTAGTGACTGAGAACATCTTTCCCCACCAAACATCCTGGACATAATTCATTACATGTTTATTAACTATTTCATTCACTGATGCCATGCTCTGTGATAAATACATGAGGACCATAAAACCTAAGTGGATCTCTAGGGTTCAATACTCAGTGCTGGGCTAAATCTGTCAACCAAGTCATTCAACATCTTTTACAAACTGATTAAGCTTAATTTCAAAAGTTGGTATTGAAAAGATGGTATTCAGTTCAAAAATGTGTATTGAAAAGTATGTGGTGTGTTCCTACCTCCCTCAAGCAGGTATCAGGAGGGTACAAAGCAGAGAGGAACAATCTACATCTTGCCTTCCTTTGCATTTCTCACTGTAGCTGTCTCCATGAATATTTATTATGCGATGGCTCACCGCCAACAAATTGAGAATATGGGCTTTTTGTTCACAGCCACGGAGATATAGGAAATACTCTGTTTTTCTGAAACAAAAAATGCTTCTTCACATCAAACTTCTCACTATTGGACAAACATCTTTGAGCTGTGTATGTAAAATCAGGCCAGTATGAAGACTCCAGAATGATGCGGTGTCATCTGTGTGAGAGAAAAGCAAAAACCAACCAACCAAAAAAAAAAAAAAAAAAAAAAAAAAAAAAGCTGCTCTCTCAGACCAGTGTGTGCAAGCTCCTAAACCTAAAAAGTTTATACAGTTTCATACATGAAACATGGGAAAAACCTAGCTGGATCGGGCCAGCAGTGCCTCTAGCCAAGCTTTGTTTCACCAGCAATGGCAGCAGGAGATCCTAGTCCAGGAGGGCACTGGAAGTAGACTACTTTCCATTCCTTCATTTCCACCAGCACCCATGGCTGTTGCATTAGCTAAACGCTACATCTCTGTCCATGCGTTTGGGATTTAATTATGGTCAACTGTGTCATCTCTGTTTGAAGCCACCAGTACCATTTTCCTCCACAGCCTCCTGTGTCAGCAGGATAAAGGAGTTTGCTACCCACTGGGTAACAACAGTTCCTACTGAATGTCTTCTGTTACTGTAGGATTTGGCAGTAATGGTCTGCGTTCACCACAGCCTTCACCTCCAGGACACAGTTAACCTACCTCATCAGCCCCACAGCTTCCCTCCATTCTTGCTGAAGAGTCCTAGACCTTTGTTGTCTTTCCTTGTAAGGCAACTGCTCCATCCCTGTGCTCATTTAATTGTCCTTCTCTGGACCTTCTCCAACATCACTAAGTCCTTTCTGAGATGCAGAGACTGCAATAGTATGAGCTACCCCACCTGTGGGCCCACCAAGTTTTTATAGGGCAGCAAAATGATCTTCCTTATCCCATTCCCAGTGATGGAACCCAACATTTTTTTGGCCGTTGGCACTGTTCTCCAAAATCATCAGGTTATTGTGCAGCAACAGCTGCAACATTCTAGTATTTCCCTGTGAGAATCAAACACCAAGGAAATTATTATTAAAATAAAACAATGTCAATTGAGCAAATCTGGAGGAGACATAAATTTTAAACCTTTTTCTCCTCAGACTTGGTGCCTGGCTGAGTTTCTGGCTTACGGAAAAACTCTTTGGACATCCTTAGTTTCCACACACGGAGTGCTGCCTCATCCTCATTAATACTGGGTTCCTTAATACTTTCCCATGTAAAATACAGCTGCATAGCACAGGTAACATTTTTTCTATAGATATTCTTATTTACATTCATCATTTTTCTGGCCCAAGCAGAAGAAAATTGGGACTAAAATTGAATTGATAAATGATATAATTTAAGAACATATTTATTCCTTCCTTTCTCCTCTATATCACTGTCAACTTGTAATTAATCTAGTATATTTAGTCCTATAAAGAGTACACAAATTTTAAGAGGGTCTCTGTAGTGAGCTCCTTACCCCAAATGCCCCATCTCTTTGCTTGACTTTAGTAAGAATTTTTACATTATCTGTCAAGGTAGGTTATATACAGTAGTTGAATTACAAGGTGAGCAATCAATTGGCTGGAAAATCCCTGAAAAGGAGTCTCTAAATGGTTCAAAATTATGTCAAAGTGGAAGAGCATATTGAGTGGCACTGCTTAACCGTCAGAAGAGAAGGATGTGGTGACAGATGTTCCCTAGGTTATGCTGTGGGGCTATTCAGCATTTGCAAGTTATCTGCGCAACGAATATAGACAATCCTTTCTGCACTTGAAGAAGATGCTAAGCCAGGGGAGACTATGCATATATTAAACTGGCTGGAAGGGAATTCAAAGTGACCATGATACACTGGACAGAAAAATTAGGTTTCAATTTAGAGAACAAGTGCAAGTCGTGTACGTAGGCAGAATAAAACTGCCTACCTGCAAAATGGAATAGTTGCATCACTGACTAGATAGCTCTTCTGAAAACAAACTAGGGCTCACATGGAAAAGACCAATTGACCATATCACACACACAAAAAAACATAAATGTAATTCTGAAATGTATAAAATTTGTAAGCAATTCCTTGTTTTATGCTGTGACAGTAACTGTCCATGGATGTCCAATAAAGCCATGGATAGGATGCTGTGGCCAGTTGTGGTCCCCACACTTTAAGAGAAGCATGGACCAGCAGAAGGCAGTTGAGAAGAAAGCAAGGAGAATGACAAAGGGGTCTAAAAAACATGACCTAAAATGAAAGGCTGAATAACTTGGGACTGTCTGAAGAACGATGATAGAGAAGATAACAGACTTCAGCAAAGACTGAGGTGGAGCAGATTCCACCTGGGCATGGAGTAAATGACCTCTCAATTTTCATTATCATTAGCTCTTTGCCATCTAACATACATCTCTGGGCAGTCTCAGAGAATGACTGTTTTTTGTACCAACGATACCTTCTTTAGCCCAAAGAAAGTTCTTGGCCTTCAGTTTTAAAGGAGTCTGTGACTGTACCTGCTCCAAGACTAAGATTTGTATAAAATAAAGGTGTTTGTTCCTACAGAAGTCAGTCAGAAACTCTGTAATATCTGACTTGAATATTGGAAATACTAGATCTGCCTTTTTCTAACCAACAAGGCTTTCTTGCCTGCCCAATAACTAGACACCAAATATGAGACACCTTCACACCTTTAGAAACTCACAGAGGAGATGTCTACACTTGAGCTGGCTGTCTAGACTCCCTTTGCCATCAACGAAGACGCAAAGACTAAACTAGGTCATGGTGGTATCTTAGAAAACACGTTTTAAATAGGTCAGGTGAAACATGCCCCCTAAGTACCTGTTTTTCCCTGTTGAAAATAACAAGGACCTAGAAGATAAACTCACACATAGATACCTTGTATTCTATGCATCTAAAATCAGAGGAGATGAATCTGACCTCAAAAAAAAAAAAAATAAAAATAAATAAATCTCAGGTTTTATACTATAAAGCTACTACTAATAGTAAAGCATACTATTCCCACCCCACCCCACTTTTGGCCCTTACATTGCCACAACCTTAAGTGAACTTCCCATTGCTGAAGACCATCATTAGAAATCTTTCTGTTTTATGAGGCAGCTTTCTATGTTTGTTTGTTTGTTTGTTTATTTTGTTTTGTTTTTTGGTTTTCTGAGGGGGCAGTTGTTTCTCTTTAGGGGTTCAGTGAAGGCACATTTAATCTCAGCTGTCTGAATTTTGTTGAGTCAGCTCTGAAGTTACCACCTCATAGCAAGCTGTTGCAGATGTTCCAAAAAGTGGGGCTAAATACTACGCCACAGAAATAAATGTGAGTGCTTGCATTTCGCTTCTTAGTTGTTCATAATCCAGTGCCTTTTCCCTAAGAGTGAAAAAAAAAATGTACTATAGGGCTATATAGATTTTGATCCCTACAGGAATGCAAAAATAACTTTTAAATGCAAATACGAGGGGTAGGAAATGTTTAGAAAAGTTCTTCAGCTCGAATCACTTGGAGGTTTCTAAATCTAACCACTAACCAAGAAATGTTAGTGTGTAAGTGAGAAAATCGGTGTGGTCCTCAGGAAGGAAGTACAGAGTGAGAAAATGAAAAGTTGAATGTAGAAAGGTCAGGATGCATTTTGCATCAGCAAGGCTAAAGAAACAGAAAATAGTATGAGTTGTTCCTCTGTGAGCATAAATTATTAAAGCTGAGCCTTTTATTCACTGCAGATTAAGAAGTCATGTCCTGTTTTTTGCTCCTAATGAGGCCCAGGACTCTTTTATAACATCCTTCTGAGGAGTCCCCAAGCTTCTTCTTACAGTATCAAGAGCAATCCTTCAAATAATTGCCAGAGTAACCCAGGCTGAGACTGTTACAAAAGTCAGACCTCATGCTTGGGGACATCGTTTTAAAATCCTAATTTCCTGCAGTTGCTTTAGGATTTTCTCTTTGGGGTGTTTTTCTAATGCATATTCAGCTGATTCATATACTGCCATGGCACCAGCATTCAAGGGCTTATACGTAAAGGCAATTTAAAATGGGTCACCTAAGATTGCTCTGGTTAATGGAGGAGCACTGGTGCCTGTAAACAGAGCTATGTCTGAAGAAACTTATGGGTGAAATACTAAAGAGTTAGCTAGCTGGTTTCCTTTCCATTGGTTTAGATTTCTGTGACCCTACTTTGTTACTGGTACCCTGACATTGCTCTCATGGACCAAGCGCTATTTGTGCAGTGCAGGTGTGGGGTTGGGATGGGCACCTTGGTGCTAGAAAATGACCATGAGATGATGGATGTTTGAGGCACAGGGCTTCGAGTGACCCAAAGGGACTTCAGAACACTCCACCTCTCTTTCTAGAGGCAGGCAAGAAAACATTTGGGGATAAATAGGGTGGTTTTCACCTTTTCTCACTTGCCATTAGAAGTTGGTGCAGACAGACATTGGAGCTAGTCACCCATCTGTCGTTGCGGGCGATGGAGAGGAGCTGGCACGGCTCAGCTGACCTATTTTAGATGTCTGCATTTGGGTGAAATGAACTGCCTTGCACAAGTGTCTGCTTCTCCGTGCTGGCTACAAACAATGCAGATGTCACGTTTGGTGAGGATACCCATCAAGCTTTCCCTCTTGGTTTTACTGCTATAAACAAACTCCATTTGATGCAATTAGCGGTGAAAAATGCTTTGGTGTCTGTGGTCACCTCCCAGTGCCTAGGAGCCTTGGCAAAACTAGCCTCCCTACCACCAGATATATCATCCCCTTGATGCAGAGGAGCTGGCATATTTGTGAAAAGTCCTGGACCAGACCCTATCACCTGTCTGGCTTTCAGCATTGCACACAGAATACAAATATCAGCCTGCAGCAGGTTTCAGGGCTGAGCTCTGGGCAAATTCACTCTTAGAGTTGAATGCCATTAGGCTCGAAGCAACAAACTGCAGCAGGCAAATGTGAACTACTGAAAGGACCACGATGTCCACAGCAGTCCTAATATTGTCCTGTTCAAGCTTCTGAGAGTCAGTGCCTCTGTGGGGCTTGCGAGGACAAGGGAGGAGAAACGTGGCCTAGAGAGGACTGAACTGAGTGTGAAACATGCTAATGAAGTGCAATAAGAAATAAGTGGACTTATTTCCATAAAGTAGGTTGTATCTCGTGCCCTGTAGCTGTTCCTTGAAAAATAAAACAGCAGCTATTTATCAGGCTGCTCAACAGAACTCCATTTACCATCAGAAAGTTTTCCTCTGACCTTCATAAAAACAATTCTGCAGACTTAACGGCCAGACCCTATTTCATCACCTGCATCCATCTGACCACGAGCCAGGCTGGTGGCTGGCTTTGGAAGTTGCAGAGGTCTCACTCAAGCTTGTCAAATGGCATCCCACTTTCTCCCCTGCTCCAGGACAAAGCTCGTTGTAACTACAGAACATTTGGTTCTGAAAAAGGATCCTGGCCCCAACACTCTGAGCTCAGACAGTGCATGCAGTCAGCTTCAAAACAGGTAGCACTTCCCAGCTGGACAAGAAATATGCAGACTTTGCTGGAGACCACTTCCCCCAGCAGCATCCCATCACGTCGGATGGTTTCATGCTTCAGAAGGGTGCATCAACACTTACAGCAGACAAAAAATTGGATGAAAAAGCAATATGTAGGTTCATACACTCTCTTCTCTATTGATACCTTTAAGTTTCAATGTTTGGCCTTTCTGAAGTCCTATGAACACCAGATAGTCCTTTAGACTACAGGGTCCTGTAAAGTAAAAATTAATCTTATAATTAGGGGCCCTGTCCTAAGGCGCATGCTCCAATCTCCTAAATGTCTAATCTCCTAAATTTCTTTATTTCTAATTTCCAAAGATCAACATTTCCTAATCTGGTGAACTTTAATTGCAACTGTATTTTTTTTTAATGTAGGAGATGTTTCTTAATGTAATTTACTTAATGCTTTAAAGTAGAAGAAATAGTCTTTGAAAGTGAAGGCTTGTGGGGTGGGGGATTCACATGGCATGATGTTATACAGAGGCTGAAGCCACTTGTGTTGAAGCAGTGAAGAGGACAAGCAGTGAAGAGGACTGGATTAGTTTATCAGCAGATCCCAACTGCCCCTCACTCAGCTGTCCTTGTGCCCATCCTCATTACATCTGTTACTTGCATGATGCAAACAGTAGCTCTGTCTCACAAAAAAAAAAAAAAAAAAAAAAAGAGAGAGAGAGAAAAAAAAAGAAAAAAAAAAAAGAAAAAAAAAAGCCTCATTAACCGTTTTTATGGTGACCAAGTGGAAAAACCAAAATATTTGATATGAGTCATAAAAACCACAGATAGAGTGAGTCCTTTGGAGTGTTTTGTCAGCTCATTTAAAGTTAGAAGAGGAAAGTACTCCAGATGCCAAGTCAGATACATGTAGATCAGATACTGCAGGAAGCACAGGCATAGGACAATATGAAAATATAAAGTATAATAGGATGATAGTATCTGCCTGCTTGGCTGTTTAGTGTTCATACTATGTCCACCAAGATGAATGTATCTGTATCACACCTCTTAAGTCAAATTCATATTTTTATGAACGCATTAAAATGAACAGTTTCTTCCCCATTTCTTGGCCCAGACATTGGTACATATAACTAAATCCTTTTTCCACCTTATTGAGTTTTGCAGTGTGACAGAGCCCAGATTTTGTGTCTTTCTGCTCTGTTGTCCATAGACACTTCCCTACATCTTTGCTAAATAAACCTTAGAGGGAAGAGAGAGAAGGAAGCATGATGGAAATGGACAAGTCCCAAAGATATAGCTTACTTCAGCTCTGAACAAAACTAGCACCCTCCTCTCACTGTGGCTCAGTGTGCCTGGCAGTGCAAGTCAGCATCAACCCACAGTATAATTTTTAGCAGAAGTTCAGAAAAAAATTCTCCTTCGGGTTTCGGGAGGGAGGAGGTAACCCCACCTGTTGTAAAGCAATTGGGTTTGCACTCAGGTTGCTGTGGCATCCCAAACAGCCATGCACAACCAAGCCTCAGCTTCTCACCCTCCCCAAAAAGTGACACTGTCATGGCAGAGGTGCTGGTATTGACTCTGCCACCAGCACTGCCATGAGCAACCCTTGGTGGGAGAGCTTGGCTCTGCCCTTGGCAGGCTCCATCCAAACAACAGCCAGCTTCAATGGGGGCCTTGAAAATGACAAATCATAACCAGCAAACATAACTGAGCAATAAGATGAGCTAACAGAGGGACAGTTTGTTGAGAAGGACCTGCCACTGCAGGAGTAAGCATCAGAAGGATAAGCCAAGAGGAGATGGCTAAGAGCACCTCATACTAGTGTTGGTTCCTTCCCTAACCCAAAAAATGGCCTAGGAAAGGCACATCTCCACCTTCTGTCTGCCCAACCCTGGTAAACTGCTCATAACAATATTTTTTTATATAACAATCTTGATTGTAACTACAGGGATGTCTCTATGTTCTCCTGCTTAACATCATGCAGCCTTCGAGCAAGGACAGTACATTAAAACTCTTCATTTAGAGCATCATCTCCTAATTCCGAATAGCTAGAAAACAGCTGAGCAGAAACTTAGTCAAAAAAAGTTTTCTAAATTATATTTATAAAAATATAAAAAAAAAAAAAAAGAGAGAGAGAGAGAGAGAGAGAGAAGAGCTTCATTTGTTTTTGCTTCAGGAAGCTCTCCGCACCAACGGAGAAGAAAGTCCCTTTCTAAAATAACAAGAAATTCATTAGCACTTCTTGTACCTTTTTAAGGTCACCATTATAGATATTTTTGATAACACATCCTTTTATGTTCATGTGGTCTGCTCTGACGGTGGAGATAACGCTGTTTACAAGGTTCTTACCTGAAGAGCGTGTTTTTTTTTTTTTTTTTTTTTTTTTTTCTGACGTCTTCCTTATTTTTCAGGAACAGGAGGATGGATGATATTCAAACCTGGCTCATTTCCAGTTAAGGTCTTGTTTTTCTATAAATTGGAAAGAGCATAGGAGGAAAAACTAGAGACATGGTGAACATTTGCTTTAAAAGGATGAAAGTTCAACATCCAGTTTTCTTCATTTTGCCTTGCATGGTGCCACGGGACCAGATCACTAAGGACTTTAGGGTACTCTATTTCTGCCTACAATGTTTTTTCTTAAGAAACATAGGAGTTGATAGACTGGTCTAGATTACCCATCAATTTAATTTGGTATCAGGTACTTTTCCAGTAATTAGGAAGAGACACCAAAGGAAGAGGCAAGAAAACCCACCTGAAAATGCAAAATAATCTGCCCTTGTCATTAGCCTTGTCTTAATTTCCAGTCATTGGGTTATTTGATAACATACAGCATTAATATTTTTCTTTCTTGCATGAGATGGCATATTCTGAATATACACACAGCTCTCTGTGAATATACTCACAGTTCTCTGTTTCAACAGTACGCTGTGAATTGTAGAGTTACCAAAAACCCCAAGGCACACAAACTTATTTATGAAATTACAACTGTGAACAAAAATCACTCCTTGGGATGTAAAATGGAATATGGAAACTGTCACAGAAAAAGTAGAAAGTGCCCTTCTACAGACTGCGTCCTAGAGATGACTTCTCTCCTGTCCGTAGCTCATGCTTGGAAACTTATTGGGTATCTCAGTTTTAGACAACTAAAATTGCATGGGATGAATTACAGTACAGTTGTGTAACACTTCTTACCAAATCTTGTATGCCCACATATCCAATATACACAGTCCTACTTTAGGATGGAACGTATTATTGCTACACACCTGCGTAAGCTGCCCAGGGCTTGCTGAAGGTCTGATTGCTACAGCAGGGCTATACCAGTTAGACCAGACATGATCCTCCCATGACAGGGATGAGGATGTTCCAGTACACCTGTCCCTGCTTGGACAGAGCATCTCTGTGGCAGAGATAATCTGGAAAGGTTAATGTGCAAGTCCTCTAGGGCTGCTGAAGTCCACAAGGACTGATCCAAACCAGCAGTCTTTCATTCAACAGATTCTGAATATCACAGCTTTAAAAATCCACCTAAATTATCTTTGCACTTGGACATAAATTGGGGCTGGGGATACAGTAGATTTTCTGTACAAGAAGAAAGAGCCATAGGGAAAAAAAATAGGAAAAAATAAAAGGAAAATTGGTCAAAACCATGTCCCAGCACAAAAAAAAAAAAAAAAAAAAAAAAAAAAAAAGACTGCATACATGGAAAAGGAGTTGCAATTGTGTTCATTTCTGTTTGAAAGCTGACAACCCCTTGAACTGTCAAGGTGAGATTTTGGTTTCAGAGTCTTTAGGGGAAATATCCAGCTCTCTCCATTGACCTAGCAGGACTTGTCTGGACATCTGGCATGGTGCTCCTCTACGGAGAAGAAGGTGTCACCTGGAATCAGGCAATAGGAAATTCGTTGGGGTGAGGCTGAGCAGGGGACTGATTCAGGGAACGCAGCAGGTGCCACAGTCCACTTACTCTTTACAATTCCCATGTCATTCCCAAAGCTAAACAACTAATGGAGGAGGTGGAGGATTCCTTTTGTACATATCTCAAGACTGGATGCCAAGTTCTCTGGTCTCAATTCTCTGGAAAAACATTACAAGTAACAAAGCCAGAGAAATAACCATAAATTCACAGAATCATCCAGACTGCAAAAGAGAGGTCCAACCTGCCATTAACATAAGGTTGGTTATGAAATCCCACCTAGTTTTAGGGATTTATCCAGCCGGGTCTTGAAAAACTCCAAGGACGAAGACTGCACAACCTTTTTGGACAATGTGTGACAACTCATGACCATTTTAGTGCCCATCAATGTGTTATTAACACCAAAAAATCCTGGTTATAGTGAGAGTGTCATGATGGATGTCTACAGGGGATTCAGAGCACTGTCTCTGAACTTTAAGCTGTTGGATCCAGCTGTTTTGGACTGAAAATGATTGTTCACAAGAACTTGATACAAATCAGCAGCAAGCAGAAGAGTAACCTTACCTATCTGTAAATCAACAGTACAGATGCATTTCCAGAACAATGTCATAATGCTTAGTAACAACTCACTTTTCTTAGAATTTAATCTCAAATCCAGAATTATATTTTAGTTTGAAAAAATGCACCTGTAAGTTTGGAGGGAGCTTTCGCTCATGTTTCCACCGATGTTGAAAATTGCTGTTTGAGACTCTTTCCATTTTTCTGAGCATTCAACCAGAGGTGTATTCATTTGCAGAGAACTGATGCCCAGAATCCTTCAAACAGCCTCAAGATGGACTCTCAAAAACATCGGAAATGCATTCGTGTCGTTATTAAACCTGCAGTAGATTCAAGTGATATTTTAGGATGGAGAATCAAAGGGTCTAGATGATTTTAAAAGGAAATCAGCACTTTTACACAGTAAGAGTTCAGTGAATTTAACCAGTGGCTTTTCCTGGCATAAAATCTTCAAACCTGGAGACAAATCTAATAGTGAAGGATCTCCACTGTAGTACTTATCATCAGTTGATCTTTGAATGGGAGTGGAAGATCTTGAAATTTTTGAAAAAATAATGGTTTGGCCAAGGTTTGGCTCTGATATAAGAGAAGAATAAAAGACAGACGGTAAGATGAGAGAGAAACCTTTTATTGCAGGCATGCAGAGTAATGGCCGGGAAGGCAGGCGAGCCAGCTTGTAAAGCTAATTTGTCCCTTCTCTTCCAAATCCTCTCGTACTGTTTGCCTTGGCTTCCAAAATATCTTTCTGAAAGCTTTTCCTTTTAAAGCCAATGACCGATGCAATGGAGGTTTATTTTATTATTATTATTATTATTATTCCCTCCCTTTTCATTTTCAGAAAAGCAAATGCAAAACTCCTGGCGTGTATCCAATGTTATTGATGACTCGGTGGGATTTTAAGCCTGGAAGAAACCTGCATCTTTGGCACAAATTGTCTCTTTATGGCTAACGCAGGGGGGATCTGAATAAGTTCCCATCCAAAACCTTCCCCTAGCAGAGCAGCACAACCATCTTTTTCTCTTGGTGACGGCAGACGTCCCATCTGTACCGAGTCTAGTCGTGTGCAATATTTTCACTGTTACATTTTCAACATGTTTTCTCAGTTCTTCAGACAAGCTTGAGACAGTGCTGGTAGAACAAAATGGTCATTTTCTCGTTTGCAGCACTTTTCCCCATCACCGGCCAAACACAAACACTCCGCTGTGCAGTGTCAATAGCAACAGAGCTTTCTTTAGCTGTGATAAAAAATACTTAAACATGTCTATCGGAAATGTTAATCTGTTATGAAATATTTCTCTTCTGAGATATTTCTTACACATTCTCATTATGGAACTTAACCAAAATGTGAAGTTAGGTAAAAACATGAAGTAATTAAAAACTAGGTGAAAGAAGACAGAGTTTTGGGGGGCTTTGGGTCATTCTATTTATGACAAAAATGTAGAGTTTTCTTCATTGCTTTTGCAGTGGCATTTTCAGCTGTTCCCTTAGCAGAAGGAATATTTTAAATGCCTTTGTAACTATTTTCAGTTCCTTCAGATTGTTACTCTTTTGAGAGTTTTTTTCTCCAAACCTAAGCTGATCTTCCTGAGCCAGGATTAATTTTCTTCTGGCACTGCCCTCCTCATATTTCATTTCACCACGTAGGCAACGCTGAAGGTCACTGAGAAGATGATCGTGGTAATTTCCTTAAAAAAAAAATAAAAGCAAAAAATGTCCAGAACAGTTTGAAGATTCTGCCAGGACCTTCACAGGAAACGTGATGCGCAGTGGGGTCGGTCGGTACCTGCGCCCTCAGCTAGAAACCATCGCTCCATCTCATGAACTTCAACCGCCTTCTTAATCCGATGGATACTTTTTAGAGTTTTGGGGCCCCTCTGTGGTCCCCATTGCTCCCCACCTGCTTGGCCACGACTGCCACCCTAAAGGGCTGCAGTTAGGTTGCGACGCACTGCCCTCTAATGCCATCTTGGCATATTAGCAGCCCGCGTCCCCCGAGGGTGTCTGCAGCACACAGCACAAATGTTCAAACTCTTCTGCTATCAAAGCTTAAGGGAAATTATACTAACTGAGGCATATAGACTGCCCCCCCTCTCCCTTTTTTTGTTTTTTTTTTTTTTTCTCTCCAGCATCTCTGCCCTGCTTCCAGCACTCAGTGTTTTAGTGGGATTTTTGGGACATGGGTTGTACTTTCACCATCATTGATGGCACGACCCCAGGACCTTCTCCCATCTCTTCTCAAAGCCATTTATCCTCCAGTGTCCTGCCGCACCGAGATCCCCAATTTCTGTTCATTTTGCTTCATTTGGCATCATAGAGATCACTGTCAGGAAGAAAAATTAGAACTTGCTATTTCCCCTTTGTTGTACCATTTTGGATGTTAGATGGTCTCAGATTCCTCTCCAACTGTTTTTTAACCAACACCTGATTTTCTTTTACTTTGTGTTGTTGCTGCTTGGAGGTGATGAAATGTCCAGGAGCGCAGATGACCATTCAAAGTACATATGCATTTATATTGAGAATGTTTTCTGCTTTTTAAAAAATATATATTTATTTTTAATTTTAATATTTCCAGCAGCCTGTTTGCTTTATAGCCTCCTTCAGAGCACTGAGTTGGCATTTCTAGCAAATTATCCACAATGAATGCAGCATCTCTTTCCTTAATGGCAGCAGCTGATTTAGAGCCTGCCGCTGTGTGTTTTGTTAGTGCTATTTTCTCTTGCGTGCATTGCTTTGCATTCATTAACATTGGGTCCCATCTGCCATCTCATCACCCAGCCAGAGCTCTGCCATCCTTCTGCAACTTCGTGCTTTCAGCTTTTGGCTGATTACCGTGAATCATTTGGGATCCGCAGCGCATTTTAGCACCTTTGCTGTTCACCTTTTGCAGGTTGCGGGTCGAGATGATGAGGGGGTCTCTGCCACTCGCTTCTCCCAGTGTGATAATAAAGTGTTTATCCATCATCTTTTGGTCCTGCCTGTAACCTTATGTGGGACCTCAACACTTTGCAGCATGGTGAGATTTCTCTACCTGCCTACCGCTGCTCTGTGCCTTCCTGAAATTAATGAGGTGGATTTTGTTGGCTGCTTCAGGTGCATACAAGTATGCTGTGGGTATTCTTGCAAAGAGGAACAGACACATTTTGATCCATGCTGAATGCACTTTCCAGACTTACTTAACCAGGAGCTGTTTTTCTTCTGATTTATCTGATTCATTGCTTTAGTAGCTAGTTATTTATAGGTCTAATAATTTAGTCGTTGCCCTCCGTGTTGTGACTTGTTCCCAGTCTGCCTAGCATGAACTGAAATCTCCCATCACGATCCTGTTTTCTACCTTTGCAGGCTCTAATCTCTTTTTAGCTTTTCCCAGTGACTTTCATGCTGTGATATTGCTCTGTGCTGGTTGGTGAGTTGTTCTAATCCACAGTGATTTTTCTCAGAACCTTTTGATGCAATTAACTATTTGATTCCTTCCTTCAGCATAAGATGCCATCCTTTTCTCAATGGGATTTTATCACTGTAAAATTGGTATTCAAGCGTCCTGCTGATTTTCTTTCCCTTACAAAGTTACAGAAATGTGCACCATATCAATCCCTTCCTTTAAAATGCAGGCATTTCTAGGGCAAGCAACAGGAGGAAGACACTTGGGAGATCCTCCGTAAATAAACTGAAGAACATTTTTTCTTACATTTAAGAATCTTTCACTGTTATTATTAAAATAGATCCATCTGGAAATGTACTGCCTGGAAAGATTCGCTTAGTAGGGGCCAGCATAACTAGGAGGGGAAGAGGCTGGTGTAGCCCAGAACTTGGAATCAGATCTTCTCAATTTAGCAGCATTACTTACTGGCACCTTTTTTCATCACCACAAGGAAATTGCACAGTAGCACAGTCAGAAGCAATGCTGGAGATAAGGGCTTTCTGATTAATAAAGAGATAGTGCTTGTAGTATTTTGAGGTTGAAGTGACAATGCTATTTGCTTTGAGGTTTCGCTTTGTTTTGCAGACAGGGTTGCATGTTTATTTATTTCCACCGCTTTATCATGTGGTGCAAGTGGCTGCAGTTCTTGGAAATCTCGGCTCATCCAATTTGACACTGCCTGGTATGAGATGGAGATCCCTCTGCCCATTATAAGCCAAAAAGAAGATTCTTGCCACTGTAAAAAGTCAGCTTTGGATAATTAGCGAATGGCTTTGGAGTGAACTACCCGGAAAAGATGGGAAATCGGTGTGGTTGGATGAATAGGCTTGGACAGATACAGAATTTTAGGGACTGTGTGGGAAAACGAATGCTATCGATACTTCTAACAGCCAAATGCTGCGCAAAAGCACAATTACTCAGCAACCTCAGCATTAGTGGCAGTTAACAGCACTGTGAAATGGTAACAAACATGTATGAATAATAGATGGGGATGTTTGAAATGCACTTGATGTGAAATGAGTGTAAGTTTTCTTTCTTCCTAGCTCTTTTACTACAACTGTGTTGTCAAACTCGTATTATTCTATTTTTATTTTCCAGAAATTAAGATGAGCTTGGTAAGTAACTGGAAATGCTGAATGCCCGGGGAGACAAGCTGACAGATTACTCATTCAGTAAGTTACTAAAGATTTCTTAAGGAGTTAGAAATAGAGGATAGAACTATGATATCGTTCGCGTACAGAGAAAATACAGCATGCATCCGGAACGAATATAATCCTGCCCTCTGCTGACCAAACCCTAAATCTGCTTCAAACTCCAGTGCAGCCCCAACAAAATAAGGGTCAATGGTATCTTGTGACATTGCTGGGGCATACTTCCTTGCAAGACTCCATTTCCCAGAGACCTCACAATTCAGAATAAATAAATAAATAAATAAATAAAAATTAAAAAAATTCTTCTCTCCTCAGCTGTGACAGGGGCTCCATGCATGACATAGTGAAAACCCTGGTGGCCCCAGATGATTATTCAGATTTTGAATGCAGAACTGACATGAGTTTGGGGATTGCTGTTGCCACTGCGATTTTTAGCAGCTTTTTTTTGTGCAAACTATGCAGAGCATCCAATAGTGTTTGCTGGTTGCTGTTGCCAAAATAAAGTTTACCCTGTGTTTATGGTTGTTTCTCTGTGTTTGTCCCTATTTCCATGGTTTCACGCGCCTTCTTTAGACGGTTATTGCAGGGATCATTGTAGAAATCTGCCCAATGCCACATGTAGACGGTGGGATGAATGACTCCCATCTCCATTTAGCAGAACTGGAAGCTGTGCAAACCAAAAGGAATTTGGGTTTCTTTGGGACCGAGGATGCTGTGAGCCCAAACTTCACGCCTGCAATGACAAACAGGGCGTGAGATCCTTGCAGAGCTCCTCCCAAAATTCCACTTGGCTGCATCCTACCCTGTCCTGCTTGCAAAACGGACGTGCCATGAAGTCAGGTGTATATGTTCTGGCACGTATGCAGCCTGAGCGCGTGCTGTCTGACATGTATGCCATCGGTATGTTTTGGTGAGCACCTGGGGGGCCCGAGGGCTGCACAAGCCGTTGCTGCCTGCTCCACTTGCTGACATCTCTGAGCAGTCCTGCCCGTGCCAGAAACTTCACAACCACCGTTTTTATTGCTGTTTATGCCAGATTTTGCACTGGGGGCACCACAGTCTGTAGATGGGTGCTCCACTGGGGCTCTGGCAGCTTAATTAAAAAGCATTATCTGGTCGCAGGTCAGAAATGGCAGCAGCTTCCCTCCTTTCCTCATCATAACGCAGCCTCCCTGAGCCCACAGCTCCTGAGGGCTGGGGTCTCCCTCCACAGCGCCATACTGGTGAGCACTGGGAGGTTCCACATGGCTCAGCGCTGGGTCCTGCACTTTGGCCACAACAACCCCATGCAGCGCTACAGGCTTGGGGCAGAGTGGCTGGAAAGCTGTGCAGAGCTGGGGGTGCTGACTGATGCTCTCCTGAACATGAGCCAGCAGTGTGCCCAGGTGGCCAAGAAGGCCACCGGCATCCTGGCTTGTATCAGGAATGCTGTGGCCAGCAGGAGCAGGGAGGTGATCGTCCCCCTGTACTTAGCTCTGGTGAGGCTGCACCTCGAGTGCTGTGTTCAGCTTTGGCCCCTCAGTGCAAGAAGGACATCGAGGCCCTGGAGCGTGTCCAGCGCAGGGCTACGAAGCTGGAGAAGGGCCTGGAGCACAAGTCCTGTGAGGAGCGGCTGAGGGCACTGTGGGTGTTTGGTCTGGAGCAGAGGAGGCTCAGGGGACACCTTATTGCTCTCTGCAACTGCCTGAAAGGAAGGGGTGGGGAGCTGGGGGTCAGCCTCTTCTCACAGGTAACCAGTGATAGGACCAGAGGGAATGGCCTCAAGTTGTGCCAGGGGAGGTTCAGGTTGGAAATGAGGAGACATTTCTGCTCAGAAGGAGCAGTCAGACACTGGGACGGGTTGCCCAGGGAGGTGGTGGAGTCACCGTCCCTGGGGGTGTTCAAGGAAAGGCAGGACGTGGTGCTTAGGGACATGGTTTAGTGGGTGACATCTGTGGTAGGGCGATGGTTGGACCAGATGATCTTGGAGTTCTTCTCCAACCCTAATGACTCTATAGCCTAAACGGTGTTTGGGGAAACACCGCGGCGGGGAGCGAGGCGTGATGGCGGCCGCTCCCTCCTCCCGCCGCCAGGGGGCTGTAAAATGGCGGCGCGGCGGGCGGCAGGGCGCAGGCGCGGCCGCCCTGAGGGGAGCCGCTTCCCGGCTGCCTCAGCGGCCGGCTAATGGCGGCGCCGTGACGGGTGAGCGGCGGCAGGCGGGCCCCGGCCGGTTCTGCGTGCCCAGGGAGGCCGCCTTCGGGCTCTGAGGGTGCGGGGAGGGAAGGGAGGGCGTTGGGTGAGGTGGGGCGAGGGCGGCCGTCATCCTCCGGCTGCTCCCCTCGGGGGAGGGGTGTAGGCCTGTGGGGGGGGTCCCTCCGGCCTCGGCCCCTGTGTGTGTAGAAACAACAGGCTGTTTTTTTGTGTGTGTTTTCGGGGTGCCTCTGCTTGGCTCTCCCCGTTTGTCACCATCTCCGCTTCCCTGTGACAGGCAGGAGTTCAGTTAGTGCCTTGTTTTCACCCTGTTTCCGTGTGCATCAAAATGTGTCCCCTATACGTACCCCTGCCTGTGTCCCTGTATGTAATAACCCCAGTAATCCTGCTTTTTTCATAGAATGGGTTATTTTTTATGTGAATTGGGTTCTACTGAGCCCCGATTGTTCCCATTCCCCAACAGGTTGAAATCTACATTTTCCCTTTTATTTTAATTTTTGCTGAGGATGTCCCCCTTTGGGATTACTGTCTCCTGCATCTGAGATTTTTCTCATAGATTTAAACGCATTTAAGAGAGATCTGTAGCTGAGTAGGTTGCCCGAAACATAATTATCTGTCATGTCTGTGGGAGCAAGGCCTTATTCTAATGAGTCTATAACACTTCACTGCAGAACGTTTATCAGTAATATTTGTTCCTGCAGTAAATCAAAAAGTTAAAGCTTTCGGCTGGAGAAAGACTGTAATCTATGCCTAACAAGGGCTAAATAATGGCCTTACAGATTGTTCCACAGGTAATAGACCTCTGTTTACATTCAAATTTTCTCTTCTTCCTTTCATGTTAGGCACAATATCCAGCAAAGTGATGTATTTCACTGATGTTGTTATTTAGCTAATTATACGCATATATATATATATATTTCAGTGTATGTTCTATGTATTTGTGAGGCCTGTACATGCTGTGAAAATAGCTAATAATTTGGCAAAGAATGCTCTGGCAAGTATAACTATCATAAGAAAGATATTTTTCAGCCTACAGTGATGCAAAAAGTAGTGATGTTTACAAAGACGATTGGGATGTTAATGTGTTTGTGCGGATAACTTTAATGTCAGGAGAGACAGGAGTTCTTCTGCCCGGATCTGAAAGTCTTGCAGCTTGCGTTGTACTTGATGTTGGATTTCATGGGCAACCTCCAAATGTTGGCATGGACTGCAGTGTAGCTTTAGAACTTGAAATGATTGATATCTAAAGCTACAAATGTAATTTTGGAAAGTTTCCGGCACCTCTTAACATTTGAAGAGTATTCATTACCTTTTTGAAAGAGTTATTTTTGCACAGCCTTACTTATAGTCTGTATGTTTGCTACTAAGCAGAAAAATGTTATCACTTGGAATTCTCTCTGGTTGGAAAAAAAAAAAAAAAAGATACTTAAAAATATGGTGTACAGACATATCCAAAGTAGTAGTAGTAACTTTTTAATGGGTGGAAGACTTGTTAAATAATCTGACTTATATATTTTTGTTTTGTAGCTTTAAATTGAAGAGAAAATGTCACTTTACGATGATCTGGGAGTTGAGACCAGCGATTCCAAAACAGAAGGCTGGTCCAAAAATTTCAAACTACTGCAGTCTCAATTGCAGGTGAAGAAGGCAGCTCTCACTCAAGCAAAGGTATAGTCCCTTTGTAATTTTGCTTTCTATTATTAAAATCTTTTAATAGACGTTCTTGACCTTAGGATACTGACCAGGGGTAATTTAGGATTTGTCTATCAGTTTGTAGCAAGGAGCCTAGCAAAACAGGTGGGGGGAAAACAAGATGCCTGTTTCTTGAGATGTTTTCTAGGAAGTCGTGCAAGACTAAAACTGAACACAGAAGTGATGTGTTTGCTGCGAGCCTCAAATCTTGTTACTTGGAGAGCCAAAACCTCTCTTTAGCTTTGAAGACAATGAAATTAAGCTGATTTTTTTTTTTCAGAGTAGATAAGGGTAATACTGCACTTGGTTATTGTTAATACTAGTTGTTGGTCGTTCTTCGTATTTGTATCAGATGTTACTTACCTATTTGCCTCATTTAATGTTTGTTGTTTTAAATGGGTTTAGGTGCTAATGTGCAAATTGTTGTGCTTTGGAAACTTTTGCAGAAAATATATCAAATACACAATAGAGAAAAGGAGTGCAAGCTAATTCCTTGAGCTTCAGCTATGACAGAGCCATTTTCTTTTCATTGCTACAGTATTTCACCCAGTTCCTTTAAACAGTGTTGATTGCTTGGTTCACGTGAGACACATCTATGTTCTCTGTGGTCTGAAGGGTCAAGAGTGAGATTACTTAATTAAAAAAAGTAGTAGTGGTACAGATACAGAATAATTATCTAAGCATAGCATATTTTTTTTCTTTGCTGGAATTACTCCTCTAAGTTATGTTGATAAAGTTGAGAGCAGGATTTTGTTGTTAGTGGGAACAGCCTGCATGAATGAAACATGAAATGTCTACTATATTAGGTATTTTTTCATCTATGTATCTGCAGATAGAATAATAGTAATTGAAGCATAGAATAGCATTGGAAAATTGAAAATTCATGATAGTTTGATGCATTTTATTAGATGGGAAAATATGACAAATGCTATAATTTGTCTTTAGAATAATTCTGAGCCCTTACTTAAAAAAAAAAAAAGGTCCACTGGGTTCAAACTCAACTGAAGAGACATCACCCAAACTTCTGATACATGGTTTTAGTCCTAGTCCAGAACATTCACCGTATGTTTTAGTACATATGCAAGCAAAGTTTGATTCCCCTCTCTTAAAAAGGGGAAGGTCTGCACTGTTTTAACTGAAGCTTTCTTTGAAGTATTGCATCAGATCTGTATTTGTGTAGTAGTTTTATAACCGTAGTTGGCAAACATCTGGCTTTGAGCTGAGTTGGCCTTTGCCACCACTAAAATATGAAATAAGAGATAATTATTTCACAAAATATGAAATAACATACCCACATAAGAAGCTTTCATTAGAAATGTTGAGAATTAATGTGTTTTGATAAGTTTAAAAGAAATGGTATATTGAGCTTTGCACGGTGAAGGGTTTGATACTGGTTTTTATCCTTTAAAAAAGAAATTGGAGAAATCAGCTTCAAGTATATACATCTTGTTTTTAGAAAGCTATTTTGTAACCTTTTTGGACACCTTGTATTTTGGTAATTTTTTAGAGTCAGAGAACAAAACAAACAACAGTCCTTGCTCCAGTGATTGACCTGAAACGAGGCAGCTCTTCCGATGAGAGACAGATTGTGGACACTCCACCTCATGTAGCAGCTGGGTTAAAGGTAAGAACGAAGCAGATAAAAAATCCATCTGATAACAAATTTTTCTGAATTACTATTTTTTGACTGCACTTTATTTTTGAATCGTCTTTCCAAGTGTTCAGAGAAGTGACCAATTTCTGAAATGGATTTCCTCTGCTCAGAGGATCTTAAATGATTGAATATCTCAGTTTGACAGGGACTTCTATGTGATACAGCGTGGAAGTACCTGGGTGAATGCACAGTTAAAATAAAACATTCCTCCTAGCATATTTCTCCTGGACAGCTTGGAAGTATTTTGCAGTTTGGTCAGATAAATAATGAAGGTAATTGTAATTGCACCAGTGTTAGAACTAGACCATTATAATACTAGTCATTAAAAATAAAACAAAAGCTATCTATTTTTAAAATGAATTTTTCATGTTAAATAATTCAGAGAAACCTTTTCCTGGAAACTTTTTGAAAGGTGATGGTTCTGTAATAGTTCTCTCAGATAAGAGGAGAACAGTAAGTCTACCTTTGGTATTGTATTAGTAGCAGATGATGAAAAAGACTAATGACATTGCGTGGGAGGGCCTCTTGCAGATGGTTGCAGTAGCAAGACACATTTTCTATTATGAATGAATATTGAAAAACTCTTGTCCACGTCGATTTGCTGCCACTTTGTTTGATGAGGGGATTCTTTCTTCTTGGAAAACAATGAGATGGTGAAAGACTAGGTGAAATGTTTTGGAATAAAGTAAAGATTTCTTCTAATGCCTATAAGATTGGGGTATTATTACTTCCATTATGGAAATTAGGAATCGAGTTCTCTCGGTTTGGAGTGAGAAAGAAGTGTTAAGCTCTCTGCATCCAACTAGATATTGTTTTTAGATCTCACCTGAAAAACAAAACTGCTTTCCCTTTTCTCTTTTAAGGATCCTGTACCAAGTGGTTTTTCTGCGGGAGATGTGTTGATTCCTTTGGCAGATGAGTATGATCCTATGTTTCCAAATGATTATGAAAAAGTGGTAAAGCGTCAGAGAGAGGAACGACAGAGGCAGCGTGAGCTGGAGAGGCAAAAGGAGATTGAAGAAAGAGAAAAGTAAGGCTTCTGTTTAACTCGTGGCATATTGATGGTAAATATGGTAAAGAATATAGGTAAAGAATAGTTATTTAAAGATTGATGTTTGTTTTCATTCCTCTGAAGAGTTTCAGGGATTTTTTTAAAGGTTTATTGAAAAATACTTTCTTTCAGATACAAGCACATTTTTTTAAATTAATGTATTTTAGTTCTTTTGCTAAAATTATCTAACATAGCAAAGTCATAAGATTTATCATGTTTACATCCTTTTTGGTTTGTAGTGGGCAATCTGAAAGGCACTTGCCAAATTCATCTATATTTACTGTTTTTTTTCTGCTTTTACGTACGCCAGACTGATGAATGCATTTCAGTTTTAAAGACATAGCTACATAGCTTGCACTGCTTTTGAGAGGCATAGTTTCCTTTTTTTTCAATATTCTACACTCAGTTTAAGTAAGTTAATTGTATATTTATTACTCTTTTGTCTCTGGACAAAAGAAAATGCTACTTATTTTTAAGCATCTCAATGCCCTTTCCCTGGAATAAGAAATCTTTTAAATCTTATTAAAGAAGTTGAATGCAGATTCAGTGTCCTATTGAAATAGGTGGTGAACATCTGCCAGACAGACAATAAGATACTACTTGTTCATTTTAAATGAAATTGCTTATTAATTTAGTCATGGTATGAATTACATGAAGTCTGTGGAGTTAGAGGAGGCATATTCTGTCTCTCTGTATAGACTGTGGAAGTTAATATTTCTAGTTATTTGGCGTTTTCTGTCTTCTGTTAGCTATGATCTTCATTATTCTGGTGGAGGAGGAGTGCCTGAGGCTCTGTCATACTTCTCTCTAACTAGCACACAGGATCTTAGAATTCTGGATTGGCATTTCCACAGTTTCAGTGTTGATTGCAATTTAGTCAAGACTGGAACTTAGTACAAGCAGGGTGATTATTTAAGGTCTCTGTTACCTTCCTGTTGCTTGTATCCAACACCTCTTAGTTCTAGTCCTTGAGTCAGTGTAGTCAATTTGGACTAGATTCACTCATATGCTTCCTCATTTCCATATATTCTCCTTGGCTGGCTTGCAAGTGGAAAATAATCTTCCTGGCTATGAATCCATCTTACATTTTAGGAACAATATTCTGTAAGGATAAAAGCAAAAACAAACAACAACAAAAAAACACTAAAAGTAAAGGTGTTTACTTACAGCTCTGTGAAAAACATGTTATAAAATGCCAGTGAGTGTAGCTGTGTAACTCGCACAGCAGAGGTGGTGGTATCATAAATTAAAGCAGAGACAACTTTGATTGTTTCTTATCCTAACTTACTGTGTCTCCTAGAAGACGTAAAGACAGACATGAAGCCAGTGGGTTTTCAAGAAGACCAGATCCAGATTCTGATGAAGATGAAGATTATGAAAGGGAGAGAAGAAAAAGAAGTAAGGGAGTTATTTTATTCATGGGAGGAAAAAAAAGGAGAAATATGGGGAAGTTCACAGTCCTATATTCATGTATATCTCTGTTCTCAGCTGAGAGGTGTGCTGTTACTTCTGAGCCTTTAGAATAAACCTAGCATTTTATTACATCATAACTATTTTAATACAGAAAGCATTTTTTTCCCATGGAGGGAGATGTCAGTCTAATTATTTGTGGAAAAAAAAAAACGTATTCACACTGCTTTGTCGATACCTATTTTAAGTTTCTGCATGGTGTAGGTTCCAGGAAAGAAGGGATACATGAGATTTAATTAGGCTATGAGAATCACAGTTGAATTTTCACTGTTAGTGCTCGCCATTCCTGTATTTGTTAACTGAATACCTTTAGAACTCGTTAGCAAGACGTGGATCTAGGTAATGATGTATCTTTGCATAAACAAAATTAAACTTTGTTATTTTCAGCAACAAAGTTACAGTAAATAATTCAGCTCTGGTTTTATTTTAGAAAAGAAGATTTCTGACAAGGGACATTTAAAATATTTGCTCTACCTTGGAAGTTTGGGACTACATTAAAATATTGTGCACTAAAATAGGAACGGGCTTTGTACTGTGCTCTTAGGAAAGCGTAGCTAATCTTGCACAGACTGTCTTCTTCATTTGGCTTAACTGAACAGTTTTAGAAGTGAAGGTTTGTTTCCCTTGTAGTCTTTAATTTTGAAATCCGATGGAGTGTGTTTATTACAGATACAATATGTAGTACATCACAGCAGTGAGTTGTTGTCTCCTTTGACGTGCCTTTCATTTGTTTCTAGTTATTCACTCTGACTCCTCGGTTGCTGCTTTTCTGTTTGCAGTGATGCATGTCAAGAGTTGGCTGGCAAGGAGCCAGCAGCTGCGTTAAAATTCAGTGAAGCTATTCCAAGCAGCAGAACCTAACCATACAAACATGTTCTCTTCCGTTTTCTTCATAGGTATGGGAGGGGCTGCTATTGCACCACCCACCTCTCTTGTTGAGAAGGACAAAGAACGTAAGTACAACACAATCTTGTTTTCTAAAACCTGTTGATGTTGCTTGATGATCACTCAACCTTCTAGTCAGTGAAGTCATCCTGCCATTCTCCTCATGTGGTTCTTTCTGGTCCAAGGACCTGTACTAGTTGTTTGTTGATGGGAAGGAGGCTGTAGGGAGCCTGTGATATTACTGTTTCACACCTCTCTTCTAAAGGATAGTTTTTGTATTGTTAGGGAAGTGTTATAGCAGGCTTTTTTTTTTTTTTGTGACTTTTTACTCAGGTAGATGGTGATAGGACAAAGAGGGATGATTTTAAGCTACAAGAGGGGAGGTTTAGATTAGATATTAGGAGAAAATTCTTCACTCTGAGGGTGGCGAGGCACTGGAACAGGTTGCCCAGAGAAGCTGTGGATGCCCCATCCCTGGAAGGTTCAATGCCAGGCTAGGTAAGGCCCTGAGCAACCCGATCTAGTGGGTGGCGTCCCTGCCTATGGCAGGGCAGTTGGAACTAGATTGGCTTGGGTTGGAAGGGACCTTAAAGACTTTCTATGATTTGTGATGTAAAAGAAGAAATGTTGCAGATGGGTTTCTTTAGATAGGCTAGAAACCTCTGTGATACAGAGAGAGATTTTTTCCATTGTCCTTTGTTTTAGGAGGTACTTTATGAATGCTTTTTCTAAAGGGGTCATGCACTAGAGACACTAAATTGTAAGTTTTCAATGGATGTGTTATCTACTGGAGAGTTCAAAGTTGATGGGTGGAGTTGTCCACTAGATGGCATAGTCTTTCTGTAAGAACAAAACTGCTCTTTTTTCCATGTCTGATTATTTTACATTTTTAAATTATACAACATGCTGTTCGTTATTTTATGTTGTTAAAGATAATAATGAAAAAGTATATTGTGCACCTAAAAGAATTCCCTTTGGAAGTCCAGATTTTATTTAAGAGAAGATTAAAAAAAAAATGAAGCTTGGCAGAGTAAGTGAATGATGTAACAGTGAAAGCATTTGAAGTGTGTACACACTAAAAACAGAAATAGATTGCTTTGAGTCAAAAATTAAGAGTAATTGAGTGGTGTCAAAGAAAAATAAATATAAGCTGGAAATGGTAGAAATATCATAAGGGGGAGAGCTTTCAAAAAGTGAGATGATCTCACAAGGAAATCTTTGTACTGCTTATTACTTGACACCCGAAGCTAAGCTGGAGAAACCTCAGAAAATATTGCTGTAGCAGAAATCCCATAGTCTAGTCTATCTGCTGCTTAAATAGGGATATTTTTCCTCATACAGTGTTCTTAAACTTCACATGAAAAGTTTGAGTAAGTTTGTAACTGGAAAGTTACAAACACTAGTTCACAAGAAAATAATCTATAATGAAGTCAGTCTAAAAGTCCGTAAATATATTCCAGCATATGTTCTGCATATTGTCTTCAGTGTTCTGAAGTTTGTTTGTTTGTTTTTTTACTTCTTTCAGTTTGGCTTGTCAGTGGAAGATAGTACAATAATCTAATCAGTATGATGTGCATATTATATACACGTCCATACCCCAGGAAAAGTTTCAGTTCAAAAAAAGGCAGTAAGATCTCTTAAGGCTGTGCAAATATTTTGCTTTGAATTCATTTTTTTGAGAGACTGATTTCTCCTTTGTGTAAATGTACAGTGTTCTTTTCTTTGCAGCTCTCAGGCCCCAGGCTGTGTGCGTTGATAATTTTTTTTTTGTCATAATCATGTTCCTGATGAATGGAGCTTTAAGTTTGCTTGTACTCTGTCTAGATAAACTCATTGTAGTGCAGGTGGCCTCTTCACGTTTCTTTTTGTCACTTGATAAGTAAGAGTTATCTATACAAACTCATTCTGTGAGGGAAATCCAGAATAACTCTTTAAATCTTGGTTGGTGAAGGAGGTAGAGAGGGAGGGGGAAGGAGATGGAGATGTGGGGATGTTAAAGCTGCATATGCAAAAAAAACATTCTTCAGATTTGGATTTGTGTGGACTTTGTTAGTATTAAAGGAGAAAAAAAATACAATTTGCAGATGGAGATCTTCCTCTGAGTTAAATTGAAGGTACAGTGCTGTAGAGTTCATAACAAATAGGTAGCTCAGCATATTGTAGTGAATAATCAAATGCCTCTTTTCTTCAGCTGTAGCATCATTCCCATTTGAAGAGGAGTCAAGACCTCGGGCACCATCTTCTAAAGCAGCTATTCCTCCTCCAGTGTACGACGAGCCAGACAGACCTCGTTCCCCCACGGGACCTAGCAACTCTTTCCTTGCTAACATGGGGTACGTTTGACATATTTACATTCTGTGGGAAAAAAAATATTAGAAGGTGGTGGAAACCAGAAGTTAAAATAGTTGTCAGTAGAGAAAAACACAACCCACTGCATGTGTATGGTTAGTCTGAGTGCAAGTAGTCCTAACTGACAGGATGCAGAAAAAAACGGTGGATTTATTTGAATGAGGGAAATGCATTTGAGGTGGCTGTGTTCAAGGCTGTGCTTTTAGGGCAAATTTTGGAGCGACATTCCAGTATGAAGTGTTTATGGCTTGTACAAGCCAAGCTAATGGAGTTTGCAGGAAAGCACAGATGGTGTTTTAGGTCCTCTAGGTTTCTTTTCCAGCGTTGTCCTAAATTTGTTATGTACCAATGGGCAAATCATTTCAACTCTGGTTTGTTTGTTTGTTCCAAAATTCAAAGCACATTTGCATGATTGTGGCAGCAGCTGTGGCTGCAAGTCTGTCTGTTCACTTTCCTGCCTTGGGTTAGCATTGTGTGTAATGCATGTGTTGCTACCGTGGTGGCAAAGCGAAGTCAAAATTACAGTTAAAACAGGTTAGGAAACCCATTTGAAAGGTGTAGTGGTGAGCTACGGCCCTTTTATCGGTCATACTGGGTGTTGCAGAAAAGCGGCCTCGTTGATCCAAACTGCTTGCAGGAGGAACGCAGCGTTAATGGCTTATTACATTATTACACTACATTTTTGGTTTTGGAGACAGTTTTTCATGTAGCTTTTTTAATGGAAACACCTTTTTTTTTTTTTTTTTTTTTTTTTACACTGTTCGGAAAAATTATAAATTATTAGTGCTGGTGGGCCAATTTATGTATTGTTACTGCCTCTAGTTAGCTCTACCTTGGAGCCTGCACTTCATTGAAAGAAGTGCTAAAAATATTACCTAACCTGTTTTATTCTGACTACACAGTTGGCTGCTACTTATTTTGCGACTCAGTGTCTTGTTAAGCATTGCATAGACAGACTTTTTAGCCTTTTTTTTAATGGGCCTTTGTATGTTTCATATGGTACGGCTAGAAAATGGTCGTGTAGTCACTGATCTGATGTTTTCTGTGCAATGTGCGTGTTGGTAAAATGGGGTGACTGAGAGTAGAATATTTACTGCGGTGTAAACTACTGCACCATGACATTTCTTTTATGCCTTGGCCTCTCCAGCTATGGTCTCCGAAGAAATGCCAGCAAAGATAGTACTTTTAAACAGATGAGGGAATCATTGCCTCACTAAGTTCCTGACAATTCAGAAAGGAGAGACATGTAAATTAATACTACGAATATCCAGGTTGTCATAGGAAGGGCTAGCAAAGCTGTGTACTTTAATGCTTGTGTAGGGTTCAAAACAATAGATAGAAGTAATCTAATGTGGGAAACAGATGGTTCCTCATCTGCCTTTGCTCTCAAGCTTTCAATACCAGCCACTGATGAAGATAAGAAACTGAGCTAAATGGACCTTGATGTAATATGTTGTGTGACTTACTGTGGAGTTTATGATGCTGACTTGCACTGCTGATAGGAGTTTGGTTGTTTGGAAAAGCATGAACAACTTTTGAGTGTTTGAGCGCTCTTGAGAAAAGCAGTGGTGATGTTCATGTGAGAAACCTTTACTAACTGATGCTTTTTCTTTTTGCAGAGGGACAGTAGCTCATAAAATCATGCAGAAGTATGGTTTCAGAGAGGGTCAGGGTCTGGGAAAGCACGAACAGGGGCTGAGCACAGCACTGTCAGTAGAGAAAACAAGCAAGAGGGGTGGCAAGATCATTGTTGGCGATGCTACAGAGAAAGGTAATTTTGTCCTGCGCCAATAAGTTTGTAAAAAATGGTTGGGGAAATAATAGCTCAGGCTCAGTGGGAGCTCCTGGATTTCTGTTTGCCATCTGTCCTAGCAGAAAATACTAGTTAGCTGGAAGAATGACTCCTGTTCCTTCCTGTGGAAATTCAGCTTTCTTGGGGGTTATCTTCTATTAATTATTTTAGCTCATTCTCCCCGTCCCTATCAGCTGTCCTCCTTTAGTGTTCAGAAGCCTGTGTGTGTACCTTCTCTTCAAGGGGTGATTCTGCTCTGCTTCTCTGGTTTTCTCCATGTCATGGGCATTTGATACTGTCCTCATTTCTCTGCTGTTGTTGGATCTAGAGACAACATTTAGGCTTACTAGAACAGCATTTCTGCCTTAGCACAAGTGTTGGAAGTCAGGAGATCTGATTTTTTAGTTCTTAGTGGATCTCTTGCAATTTTGAACTTACAAATGACTTCTGTGAAAGAAATAGTACATTGTCTCTGTTCTCTGTAGCAATTATTTTTCTGCTTATTGTCCTTCCAAGTAGCTACAAGTTCTGAAAGAACTCCTCACCAATATGAAACTACATTTACTGACTTTTATTTCACTGATAACAGTAAGATTTGATTAAAAAAAAGGCTCCATGTGAGCTTTAAATCTGCTTCAGCCTTAAATTATCCCATGATTCACTTTTCTCTCTTCATAGCAGATGCAACAAAGAAAACGGATTCTAACCCGTTGACTGAGATACTGAAATGTCCAACTAAAGTGGTGTTACTAAGGGTAAGTTGTAAGTAAGGGGCTGTGTTTTGATCTTTGCAGTGTAGAGAACTGTTTTAAATGCTTAAACCCGTGCTCCTTTTACAGCAACTGTACAAGCTTGGACAGTTCTGTCCTGCACCTACACAGTGCTCTGTGGAGAAAATATGCCTTCCTGAGATACAAGCTGTGACTATCAATCAACACTGACTTAGATTACACAGTGACCATGTCACAGTGTCTCAGTTCTAGGGAACTATCTAGCCCTGTGGCAATTGACAGAATGGTTTTTGACCTGGTAAATACAATCTTAGGGAATTCATATTCACAGTTGCATGCATCCATGATCTGTTGACGTAACTGTCTCTTCAGACATCCAATGTGTTGTCTATTGTTTAAATTTTCAGAACATGGTAGGTGCTGGGGAGGTGGACGAAGATCTAGAAGTTGAAACGAAGGAAGAATGTGAAAAATACGGCAAGGTTGGGAAGTGTGTCATCTTTGAGGTAAGAGATGGCTTCTGTGGCTGCTGCAAAAGTGAACTGGGTATCTGTCTCACAGGACTGGCATGCTACTGCTGTACAGAAGGGGCATAGATTAGAAGATCTCACGGGGTCATTTGCTCCGTAGTGATTCTATATTTTTGATATATGTAACATTAACTTTTAATGTCAGAAAATAGGGAAAATCCCTGGGTATTGTGGTTTTGGAACCTTTTTAGTTCCTCCTGCTGAATTAGTCTTTGAGTTGTTTATAGGGTTAGGTTGTAGAAGCTTCCCAATCCAGTTGATCCAAAAGATTTCCTTAGAGAAAGGGAACACAAGTTTGGTGGTACTCAACCTCCCTTTGGCAACTGGAGAATTGAATTATACCTGCTTACTTTTGTTATGTTCTTTTCACTACTTTTGTGAAGAACAGTAACATAAAACAATAGCTTTCTTACTGTTCTAATCACATTTTTAATTTATTTTTTTTAGATTCCTGGTGCTCCTGATGATGAAGCTGTAAGAATATTTTTAGAGTTTGAACGGGTTGAATCTGCAATCAAAGGTAGGTTACTAAATTGTGTCATAGGAATTTTGGAGTTCTCTTCTTCAAAGAGATTAAACAGTCCAACTCATTAAACTGTTTAGCTAAAGAAATTTTTAGTTTACTGATTTGCTGCTTGCTGACCTGTTTTTGGTTTCAATTTCAGCTGTTGTGGATCTAAATGGAAGATACTTCGGAGGCCGAGTGGTAAAGGCTTGTTTCTACAACCTGGACAAGTTCAGAGTACTGGATCTGGCAGAGCAAGTTTGACTTTAAAAATCTAGCTCGAGGTGTCACTGTTTTGGCAATCATGTTTTCAGCAGTAGGCTGGGAATAAAGAAGAGAAAGCAGCTTTCCTAGCAAACTGGAAACAAGCCTCATTGAATGGATTTTTCGCATTCGTTGTGACTTCATTTTTTTGTAATATAAAGCCCTTTGAAAGTAAGATTCACGTCTGTGTGTTTTTGAATTGCACAATTCTGCTTATTGCTCTGGGAATCCTGTTTTTTTTGAGCTTTCAGATGACTTCATTCTTTTGAAATCCCACTGCTGAGGAAATGCTTTGTCTGTATTCCTGCTTTCCTTGTTCTGGTGCTTCATCACGGAGTCCCTGTGCTGCATCCACAATAAGTGGGAAGCTTTGGAAAAGGACTGTGTGCTATCATGCTTCTCTTTCCCGATGATATCTCTGAGTTCCAGCCTTGCTTGTAAGTCCTCCACCTCTGCACATCAGAGTGATTTGGGGTTGTTGGACAGTTGGCAGCTAGTTTCTCTCCTGACTCCAGGACAATACTTCCTATGCCAGAATGGAGAGTAGAGTAACAAGCAATGAGTCTGTATTTCTTCCCAAATCCAAAGAAAATACACATTTAACCCAGGGAAGTGGAATGAGGAAGGAATTTAAAATACTTAACCATTTGAATCGGAATGAGTGGACTGTTAGCAGATGCTCTGTACTGTCAGGCAGTCTTTGCTAGAAGTATCCAGAGTTAACTGACGACAGACTGTCATTGAAATGCTGTAGATAAAACTAAAACTCATTCTTGTACCTGGCCAGCTGTCAGTTTCACGCTTCCTCTGATGTCAGGCGTAGGTAACTAATTTTTGTGTAATTGATTCACATCTAAGTAGGAAGCAATGGAAGAAAATTCTCATAAGAAAATCCGAAGAGTGGAAAAACTAAACTTCTAAACACTACAACTTCTCAATCTGATGTAAAATAACACATAGCATTCTGCTCCAGGTTTTATGTTCGCTTTTTGTTTGGGAACAATGTGACTAAGAGGTGGCTAGGCAATGGTGGGGGTCATCTCTGCTCCATTGCGTCTAGCATCGCCACTGAAATTGTGTGGATATTGAAACAGAGCTCTGAGGGCATTTTAGCTGTTTGGAAGTTGATGCTGGATGTCTTTTTCCTGTTATACACATGTACTGGGGGGAGGGGATATAGACCTGTAGTTGATCAATGCTGTGAGTATCTCCAGTTACTGCCCTTTTATGAAGTTTTGGCTGCAGATCCATATGACAAACCCGTGGTCTTGTTTTCCGCTTACTTTGTCTGTTTGTGTTCCAACAACCTCTGTACAAACACTTGCCTGTAAAACAAAACGATTTTTAAAGAAAAACTTGTATTTTACCTACCGCGTGTCAGCTTCCTTACTGTCCTCTTCTGCTGCCTGCCCTCCAAGTCGGTCACTTCTATGACGTGTGTGCTGTTGTTGGCATTAGCTGCAGTCCTCCACTAGAAAAACCTCACTGCAGCAGAGGTGAAGAACCAGCCTGACTAATACTAAAACCACAGGACTTGGGGCAATAACAGAATCCACGCTGTGTTATTGACTCTGCTGTCAGTTCTCTGTTTGACCTTGAGCAACACATTAAAGCCCTTGCTACTATGTAGGAAAATGAAGAAATTAGCCTAATATGAATTAGCATGGATTTGCTTACGAGAGTCACATAATTTGAATGTCACGCTGCGGAAGGTTACCCGCTGGTAACCTATTTAGTGTGAACTTAACTTGAAATATGACTTGGCTTTGAGCAACATGATTTATTTACAGCTTTTCTTTCAGCAAACACTGCTGTTCTGAGTGACTAGCCGTAAGCATTTCCTGAGGTATACAGACTGTTGTTTTTTGTCTTCTAATTAGCTGTTCTACTTTTTTCTCTGTAACACCAGCTTCCAGTTTAGTGTGTTTGAGGTCGTCTTTTTTCTAGGAGCCGCTTTACTGGCAAGCTCTGTACCATTTAGTTATAAAAATCCTTATTGCTGATGGCTAGTGACTAGTACTTCTCTGGAAACAGAGGGGAGGTGACTTGTGGTTTAGTGATTTGCATAGGGGAGAGATAATCTTTAAATAAAATATTAATCTGTACCATGGGGTCACTGAGACAGCTTACCTCCTCTCGAAGCATTAGCAGATGTACGTTGCCTTAGTTTCATCTCCTTATAGGTGTTTGTTTTGCTGGTGCAGTTCAAAGACATGATGTTGGAGCCTGGTGTGTAAGCAGCTGTCTGTCCTCTAGGTGCTGCCACAGTAAATGCAAGCGCATACAAGGATGTGGAAACTTGAAAAGGATCAGGTGTGCTGACTGGGGTCCTTAGGCAGACATTATTTGTGATAAATAATGTAGCTTGTAGCAAGCTTTTTATTTTTTAATGTACGTTCTTCCACTTAACCTGTGCTGATGTGCTGGCTCAGGCTTTGTCAGATACGGCTGTATCTTTCATGCCTTTAAAAATTTGCATCTGAAGTCTGAATTTGCTTCTCTACTTCCCGCCTCCTCTGGAAACCATTGTTACTGACTTTTTTCTATTTGTATTTTCTATTTCTACTTTTCTATATTTTTCCTTCCATGATTCATCAGCACCCTCTCAAAAAGCTGAGCAGCACTTAATTCGGAGCTCTTTGCCTCACCTACAAAGGTCTTTCAGTTGTTTCTCTGTCTTTTTATTCTTGAAATTATGCACTCACCTTTTTCTGTAAGGGACATTGTCAACGTAACTTCCTAACTATGGTCTAAAGAAATAATATTTTTATTTCTCTTTTTGCCTTTTACTTCTCCAATATGTTCATGTCTCTTCTGATGCCTTAAAAGACTGTGATTACAGAAAATGAAGTGAATGGTGGCCTGTTAAGGGATGCTTGCCTTATTGGCAGTACGGTATTGGTTATACTCCTTCAGATGATGTCTCTGGTATTTTTCAGGCCCCATTTCCTAACGTTAAGCTTTAATTCCATGTTTTAAGTACCCTTGTAAATACTCTGATTCTCTGATGTGCTGAATAACTGAATCTCCTCCCAGGCTAAGCACGAACAGTTCATTACTTCCGGGAATCTAGATTAGATGCTACTTAAGGGAGATTTGGCAGTGTCCTGATGAGAGCAGCAAGCAGGGAGGGACGTGTGGGACGTGTCAGCTGGGAGCTGCGCAAGGTGCCCCTGGTGTGTTATCCACCCTGAAGTCTAAAGAGCAGGGATTTGCATAGTGTTATAGCCATTCACTGCCTTTTTCTTTTCCGAAATTCCAACAGCAATTGCTGTTTAAATAGCAGGGAAGCATTTCCTTCGTGCTTTTGTAGTCTTTCTAACCCCGAGGTTTCATTCCCGAGTGCTATTTCAGAGCACATCGTTACCAACCCAGGTTATGACCACGTTTTCTTATGCACCCTGTTCTGTATTTAGCCTGTGTTGAATTTCAGCTGTCAGTTTATCACTTGCCCACTTACTGTCAGACTAAAGAATTCCAATGAGCTCACAGGGAACACTTTAAAGTTTTAAATTACTATTGTCAAAATCCAAGCTCAATGTGCTAATATTACAGGAAAGGTGAGAGTTGTTGCCTCAAAGAACTTGCTGTGTAAAGAGCGATCCAAAGAGGCAGGGAGGCAGGTACAAAAGTCTCTTGCCGAGGTCATGCAACAGGTTGGTTGCAGGGCTGGGATCACACCCTATTGCTCTACACTTGCAGCTATGCAACCAAATCCAAATTCCTCGTGGAGGAGTTGCTTTTTACTTTGAGGGCTCTTAGCCTTCAACTTCAGACTCTGAAGCAAGTTCAGCTAAAGAGGAAAGTCTAATGATGCGCTGTCCTCACAGCACTTGGTGCAGAAAGAGGCCCTGAGCAAGACTTGAATTCATCCTATGTTAAATTAAAGATACTATTTTTTCCAAAGTTTGTTAAAATGGAGTTAGACTTTATGATGAGCTGTTCCCTTAATTACTCAGAACTCATCAAAATAACACCCTCTGTACTTCTGAAGCATATTTCTTGTGAGACAGAACCATGATATAAATACTAAAATAGTAAATAGCTGTTGATTTTATAGAGGAGGTTGAGATAAGCCATGCACCAGCAGCGTCTTGGCAGCTGCCACAGGAATGTCGACCACAGGACCAGGAGGCTGAAATTCCTGGTCCTGCTTAATCAGCTCGAAACAGTGCATCCTGCAAGTAATTCTGCCTGTGTGTCATGCGGGTCCATGAGAAACGGGTGAGTCGCAGCTTACCTCAAGTTGTGAATTATTGATAATCTTTTAGAAGATGGAAAAAACGTTATTGCTGCTTCCATTTCTGCCAGGAGATACAGTAATAAGAGTATAGTACTTAAAATATAACCTTCTTAATTTTTTTTTTCCCCAGTATGAGAGCACCAATGAGCAGGCATGGCCAGCTGGAGTGAGCTGTGAAGTGATGCACCTCCAAAATCCATGAAGTGCTTAAATTTGACTTCTGGATCACTTGGAAAATCATTAGTGCTTCTGGTCTGTCAAAACAGGTCTTTCATTTCCCGTAATCTCACAGAATCAAAGAGTGGGTGTGATGGGACCTCTGGGTCCATCTGCTCCAACCCCCCTGCACCTCCATTGAAGAAGTGGTTCCTGATGTCCAGAGGGAATCTCCTGTGCTCCAGGTTGTGTCTGTTGCCTCTTGTCCTATCAGAGCACCACTGGAAGCAGTCTGCCTCCATCACCTTCCTGCCTCCTTTAACGTATTTATATACATGGATAAGGTCTCTGAGCTGTGCCTCCTCTAGGCTGCTGCTTTGCAGCAAGGGCTCATTGCTGGCTCCTGTTCAACCTGGTGTCATCCACCAGGACCTCCAGGTCCTTTAACAGAGCTGCTTTCCACATGGGTTGCCCCCAGCAAGTACTAGATCTCTGGGGTTGTTCTTCCCAGGCTTGTGCTGGATTTTGTACTTTGTTGGACTCCGTCAGGTTCTTGCCAGCTCATTTTCCCAGTCCCTTGAGGTCCCTCAGGATGGCAGCAGGACCCTCAGGCGTTATCAGCCAGTCTGTTTTATATCATCAGAAAAGTTGCCCCATCATTCAGCTCATTCACAAAGATGTTAAATAGGACCCAGTATCAGCCCCTGGGGTGTGCTGCTGGTTGGTGGCCTCCAGCTTGGCTTTGTCCCACTGGTCACCACGCTCTGGGCTCACCTGGTTCCCAGTTCACCTCCAGCTTCTGTTGGCGTGGTTCTGGGCAAGCAGCTCTAGATGGCCCTGGAAAGGGGCTGAACCAGATGTTTTCCAGAGGTCCTTTCCATCTTCAGCTGGTCTGTGGGATACTCTTGTGAGGATCTTACGGGAGGCAATGTTAATTAAAGGGCTTTCTGAAGTCCATATAGGCAATATCCACAGCTCTCCTGTTACCTGCCAGGCCAGGCATTTTGTTGAAGTTTATGGAGTTGGTCAAGCATGGGGAGGGCCATGAAGGTGCTCAGAAGGCTGGAGCCCCTCTGCTGTGGAGCCAGGCTGAGGGAGCTGGGGGTGCTCAGCCTGGAGAAGAAAAGGCTCCGGGGAGAGCTCCCAGCGGGCTGCCAGGGCCTGGAGGGGCTGCAGGAGAGCTGGGGAGGGACTCTGTGTCGGAGGGCATGGTGATAGGACAACGGGGAATGGCTTTAACTAAAAGAGGGGAGATTTACTTTAGATATAAGGAGGAAATTCTTCACTCTGAGGGTGGTGAGGTGCTGGCCCAGGCTGCCCAGAGGAGCTGTGGCTGCCCCATCCCTGGCAGTGCCCAAGGCCAGGCTGGATGGGGCTGGGGGCAGCCTGGGCTGCTGGGAGGTGTCCCTGCCATGGCAGGGGCTGGAACGAGATGGCTTTGAGGTCCCTTCCAACCCAAACCAGTCTGGGATTCTGACTCCCCTTGCTGAATCCATGCTCCTGATAATTTTCTTCTTTATGTTCCTGGAAATTGTTTCCAGGATGAACTGCTCCAGAATTTTAAAAATAAATGTAAATAATCTAAAAATTGGAAAAGTACAGGAGCATCCATACAGATGAGGGCTGCCTGCAGATGCATCTAGCACTGACGAAGTGATCCTGACCAGGCACAAGGCTGTAACCTTGCTCCTTTCCCAATAAATCAAGATCTTCTCCCGACTGCAGAGAGCTGATTATGTTGCTTGCAGGCACCCTCTGGTCCAAGAACTGCAGCGCTACGTGGCAATGATTGGGCTCCCTAGGGGAATGCATGCCTTCAGGTGATGAGGCACTTGTCCTTAGAAGAGGAATCGGGACTGATTGTGTTAGCAATGCTCTCAGTCTGCTAATTTGCCATCAGCAGAGGGATGGGAATGTACAGCCTATTTGCAGCTGGAGGGTTTGCATGCTGTTTTGAAAACCCCTGTGTTTCTTCAGGTTCTGTCTGGCTTTCTAAATCTTCTATTTGTGTTCCCATATAGAAGGAGACCCTTCAGGAGAGACGGGCACCATGACAGGTTGTCACACCACCACTTCTAGGTCCACCCACTGGCCAAACTCCAGCTCCTGCTCAGTGGCAGTCAGGGTGTCAGTTCAGGCTTCTGCCCCGTGCCAGAGGAAAGAATTGAGCTTTTGTGAGATTCTGGGTCTGTCAGCCAGGAGCTTTGGCTTTCTGATGTGCTGGGCTGCGGAGGAGGTGTTTTTTTCATAGATGGGTTTGAGAATAGCTCCGGGGCCTGGGAATTTTTTTGGTGCGTCCTATTGGCAAGACTTCTATGAAATGGCTTTCCTCGCCCTGTGATGCTGATGATTTTATTCTGGTAGCATAGCAGCTAAAGAGCAATCTCAGAGCCTTTATCACCTGATCAGGTTGGCTTATATGTGAAAGATCAGTATTTTTTCTCACTGCCTGAGGGCCTGCCTTGTGTGATTAACAGGCTGCCCTCTCCTTTGAAAACTTGCACGGACCTTCAGAGATGTGAAGGCTTTGAGATTAGTTTGTGGGTTAAAACCATCAACAGGGAGGCACTGATGGCAGCAAGTACTGAGTGCTCAACCTCACAAGCAAACACTTCTCACTGTTCCCAGGAGCTTTTCTCCTGTTGGAAATTCTCCATTTGCTGTACTCTGGTCTCTCCAGTAGCCTGCTTTGTGTCACCTACCTGTGACTTTCCTAAAGATTGAAATATAGGGCTCAGTACAGAATCAGTGTGATTCCCCTCTCTCCCCCCTTACAGCACGTTCCTCCAGAGGACAAGAGACTACAACGCAGCAGCAGAACAGACTGATCCTTGTATCTGCTCTGTGAGTAATGGACTCTGCTCTCCGAGACTCCGGCACTTGTTTCTCTTGAATCCTGTTCACCAGATCCAGATCTTTTGGAATTAAAATGTAAATCCTTCATCCTGTGTTTATTCATATTGTGGTAGTGCCAGGGACAGGCTGCAGGTCGGCCCAGTGCTATATAATTGGGAGGAAAATAAAGCTGCAGAACATTGTTTGCACAACACCACTGATTATGTGTTTGCACAGTGAGTTTGGAAATGAACCTTTACCTCAAAGAACTACAGTGACATTGTATGCATCGTAGAGGATGCCAGAATTTTTCAAGGATGCAAAAATTGTCAAGTATGCGAGTTGCTTATAATGTCAGCCAGCTCTAGAGCCTCCGGACCTTCACTGCTGGGCAGCTCTAGACTTTCTCATAGATATTTATGTCTTCTGTCAGGAGCAATAACGGAGTCCTGGTCCTTTTTCCTCCTCACCAACAGATCTGTGAACTCAAACTTTGTTTAATCGAGTGCTTAGGTTGAAAAGATTGCCTTTCTCTTCCTGCAGGCCAGCAGGTAAGATGTGCTGTTTGCCTTGAACGTGCAGGGTGACTTCACCTGCTCTTTACTGCAAGAAGTCTCTAGTGTTACTCGAGCTGCAATTCATGAAGTTAGTGGTCAGGAGGAGAAAATAAAGTCTGCAGGGCCTTTAACTGCTGATAAAAAGGAGGGCAAACCTAACATTTCCACTTCTATGTGCCTCAGGAGAGAAAAACATGACAAACTCCCTGTCTGTATGCCTGTGCTTGATATCTTACCCCAAATTATGCAGTCACTCAAAATAAATACGGATGTGATCCTGCAGTGTGTTGTCCTCTTTTAGTGATCTTGGTGGCTCTCGGTCAGGTGGCACTGGGCATTGCTCATGTTTTTCTGTACCCAGGAGCAAACCCACAGCTTTCCACATCAGAAAGCAAAGCCCTACGTGAATGGGGTGGGAAATGGACACTAAGGTGGAAAAGCTGCAGTGGAAGATCAGAGCAGATGAGACCAAAAAAACAAAGCGGTTAATTGGAGAAGGGACAGCATGCACACTTGTGCAGGTTTTTCCTCTCGTATTTGTTTTCTCCAGTTTCCGTTCCCCGCAGAGCTCATGATCGTGGCTTTCTGCCATTCCCTTTCTTTTCTGTTTGAGCATCAGGAAATTGGGAAATCCCAAAGCGTGGCGTTGGGTGCTGCGTTCCTCTCCTGTTAGCGCAGGAACGTGAGAGCACAGCCCTATGTCTGCTGCTGACAGCCCTGGCTGTGGTCCCTCTGCTGCTGGTCACCAGCCAGCATTAATACACCCCAAGCTCTCAGCCCTATAAATGTGGGCAGCAGGGGCTGGCACCAAAGCTGGCTCCTCGCACAGGACCACCCTGCTTTGGCAGGCATAAAGGCTGGTGCTTGGCTGCTCGTGTCCTGGCATTTGTAGCATCTCCAATAACTTTGGTTTACAAAATAAGCCAGATGAAGTAGGTGACAGGGATTGTACAAGGAGGCTTTAAGCTGCGTGTGCTTTACTGATAAATCATGAGAGAACCTCAGCAGTAGAGAAAACACGGTCTTTCCCAGGAAGATGCCTAACCCTTTTCTTGCCTCTCTTCTGTTTCTTCTTCCTCCTGCAGGAAGAATGCATTTTTTCCCAAGGTGTTTTTTCAGCATCTTACCACTTTGTAGCCCTTTAGGTGTTTTTACTCTCCCAGTCTCTAAGATGTGTTTGAGAGCTTGCAGCAAGTGAAGACCTCAGGAATCCATGTGGTCCTGCCAAGACAAAGGTCTTCAGCACATCACAAATTTCTCCACCTTTTGCTGTGGGCAGAAAGCTGGGTAGCTTTTTTTGGACATTGCTGCTTCAGGCTTGTAAAACGTGTATAGCAGCTGGGAACCCAAACTCAAATGACACTCTAGCAAAACAAGGAGTGCTCCTCCAGCACCTGCTCCTCATGTAAAGACACAAGCAGAAAATGGGTGGGTTTTGTGTCATTTGAGGCACCGCAGGAAAGAGCTGGGATTTTGCCATTGCACCACTGCATTGTCCTCACCGGGAGAGGATGGGGGCTGGAAAAATTCCCAGTAATTCTTCCCCCTTTGTGTGTGTGTGTGGGGGGGGGGGGGGGGGAAAAAACAGTCACCCAGCAATATATAAAGACCTTGCTAAGGAAGTAAGCCTATGGAAATGAAGTCTGCTTAAAGCAGGCTCAGGACTTTGCTTCAAGCTCAGATTTAAGAGGAGTGCTCCCTGCACTGAACCATTTAAAGCTCTGCACGTCCTCCCATATAACACAACGGAGTTGCTTCTGGAGATGTAATCCCAAAAGCATCATGTTCCCCTGCAAGGGCTCGGCTTTGGGAAGAAATCAGGAATTTGGGGCCAAAAAGCAAAAAAGGGAAGCCCTGAAAACATGGCCAATGATCACAGTTCTGTTCACATATTTTGTCCCCCTTCCATTTGCTTTCTACCTGATCGTTTCAAAGTGTTGTGCTTAGTTTTATTTCCATGCAGTGGCTTGCTTTATTCATGGGTAAAGCCTGGTTGGTGACCTTTGTTTTTCCTGCTGTGCTCTTGGAGGCAAAGCTCAAAGAACAACAACAACAATCAAACAAAAAGACTGAGAATAAAATCATTTTTATATTATAAAAATCATGATGTTGGCATTGATAAAAAACAATATACATTTTTTTTTTTTTTTTAAAAAAAAAAAGGATTTAATTGTATGGCATGGATTCACCTTTCAGGCTCACTAATCCTGTACTTTGTGAAAAGGAATTGATTATTTGTCACCCCAGATGCATCAGAGGAAGGATGTAGATGTTTTCTTTGAATGTGGCACTCCCTTCAGTGCCAGGAAGGTGTGTAGCAGCAGTTCAAAGCCATGGAAATCAATGGGAAGGTCCCTGGAGAGGCGAGGCTGGGTTTGCTGCATGGGAAGAGCACAATTGCATTTAGGAACCTGCTGGAGCAGGCATCTGCAGGAAAGCCACTGAGGTATGTGTCTGACAGCGGGTGGTGCTGCTGCAGTAATTGCTGCATGCAGATCACTCATGGGAAATGCTGTCCACTGCCTTTCGCTGCTCCAGGGCCTTTCTCTCCAATACCCCAAAGCTGATTGCTGTGAGCAAGAACAGGAGACCTGGACCTAGAGCCTTACGAGAGACAAAGAGCACCTTTTCCTAAGTCTCTGACCTGCATCTCTCTAATCCAATCTTGTCCTGATGCCTTTATAGAGCACCTAGTCTTTGTGATATGAAGATGCCAGCTCTAATATTAGGGTAGCAAAAGTAATCTGTCTAGGTCAGGCTGCAGTGCACGTGGGGCCTGGCTGGAAAGTCTCCAAAAGCTGCTTGTTTCCAGTCCGTGCTGCGCCTTAAGCCCTGATGACCTGCCTGTGCTGCCTGCTGTCCCAGCAGGAACAGCGTTGTCACTGCTAGTGAGAAGCCACAAGCCTCTCTGCAACTTTCCCTTCTGCTAAATTTGCTTGGTATCAGCACACGGGGAGAGCTCACTGTGCAAAACGGGGCTCGGTACCAGGTTTCTGACTTCTCAGTGGAGCTGGAGTGTGGGATAATTAGCAAAAACCTTGGAAACGTGAGCACAGGCTGAAAAGAGAGGGCTTGGGGTTATTAAAAACACCCTTCTGGCCAGCGACTGGTCACTGAATAGAGCTGTGAAAGATTTAATTAGGGTAACATTAACAGAAAAAGAGCTGAGAGGTGGGGGATAAGGTCTGGGAGAGCAGCACCTTCGAGCAAGGTGTCATCCAGGGGGTGAGGCCAGGGGCTAAGAGCCTGCCCAGGGACTCCGGCATCTTATAAAAGGACAAAATGGGATTATGCAAGCGGGACCGCTCATGTAAGCATGCCCTACAGTGCATCCAGCGCCAGCAATTACGAGCGCCCTTGCTTTTCTTGGGCTCGTGCCATGCAAGTAGTTTTCAGACATAAATATTTTAAACGAGCTGTTTGCGTTCTCATTTGCTTGTAGCGTACAAGCCTCACAGCAGAGGAGATCCCTGCCTCTGATTTGCAGCATGAAACAACCTCGTGGCTCCAGCCCAAGACCAGCACCCACATCCCTGGCACGCAGACGGCTGCTGCACATCATCTCACCGTGCCGCTGATGGGAAAGGGAGGTCAACTCAATACGGGCTTCCTGGCTGGGCAATCAGCAGTGGAAATATCCCTTCCTCCCTGTATGAGTTGCCTCCGATTCCCTTAGGTACGTGCAGAAGTGCTGAGCAGCTTGGCGTGGCAGCGCATCCCGCTTCTCACGCCCCTTGAAGTATGAAATATTGATGAAAATGAGCAGTTTGGGGTTTTATCAGGAGTTTGTCTGGTGCCTGGGCTGGATCCTCACCCCATTTTGTCTGCATGTGCTGCCTTCCTGCCTGCAGACCTGCATCCCAACCAAACACAGGCTTAAAACCTGGTATAAAGGTAAAAGGACTCTTCTCTGGGTTACCTTTAACTGAGCCACCCCACTGAAATATCGATGGTCATTAAACCCTGCTGTTGTTTCCCGTGGAGGTCTGTTTTCCTACAGACCACATCTGGGAAAGGCGCTGGCACTTGCCACTGCTCCTCCCAACACAGGAACCTTGGGAAGATCTCAGAAGCCATCTAAACCATCCCTCGGCCCGAGGCGGGATCCGGGCTGGCTAGGACCGCTCCCAGCGGGTTCACCCAACCTGTTCCTAAAAGCCTGAGCGATGCCAAGCTGCCTTCTCTGCCCATGCAGCCTGGTGTTTGTGCTCTACCGAGAGAAGAGTCTTCCTTGCCTCCCCATCCTGAATCACGTGTTGTTCAGACTCATCTAACCCCTTTCTTGGTACCACTTTCCATATCTATTTATTATTATTATTATTACTACTACCACTACTACTACTACCACCACTGCTTTTATGTCATTCATCTTAGACCCCAGACAGAAATGCTGTTGAACAGTGGGGCAGGGATGGAGAACCCCAGTGTACCAGAAATCCTCGGACTATTTTTGAAGGCTTTCCTGTGTATTTAAACTGCCTGGCACCGCTTAGATGCCCAAGGTGCTTTCTGTGGGTGAACAACAATGGTATCTCATACAGAGGATGAGGCACCAAGATGCTCCTACTCCTACGATGGCCTTGGCTGGAGCTTGTAAGCTGCCTTCTAGAGAATGCCCATGGAGAAGCAGGAGACCAAGAATGGTCCCATCTGAGAGCCTTCTAACCCGATGCACAGAGCAATGGGAACAAATCCCAGTTAGCATCCAGGTGTTTTCTTCATTTTCATATTGTTTCCTAGGGACCAGATTCGGTGGAGGGTGTAGGCAGAGAGCTGGAGGCTCATCACCTCGAGGAGCAGCACTTGGAGGAGTGCAGCACGGTGAGTCAGGCTCCCGGTCCTGCTGGGGATGGAGCAGCCGAGCTGCTCCACAGCACACAAAGGGAATGAAGCCAGCAAATGGAGGGAAAAATAAATAAATAAATAAAGGTTTTACTGGCAAGATGACAGCATGCAAGGAATAGCCAGGGCTATGCGGTGCAAGAGCTTGCACACACAGTCTTTATCCAGCAGCCTCCTGCTGGGTAAAGCAAGAGGTGGAAGGAGCCTGAAAGACATGAGAGAGGCTCCACGGGCTGTGTGGAATTTCCCCAGCCTGTGTCCCTTTACAGTTGCTAAATGCCCTAGGAAATTCAATTTTGGGGATTGATTCCCCCCCAAAAAAATGTTTGCCCACCCAATTTTGAGCCCCAGCCCCACATGTCCTGCTGTGTTTGCTGGGGCTGGGGCAGAAGCCAGCTGCCCTAACTGGTTCCAGTTTCTTGGGGGAAGGAAGCCCAGCAGCCTGTGCCACCAAATCTTCCCTGCTTTTGTCCCTCCTGCCGTGCTGATGCTCAGGGACATCTCCATGTGCAGCAGCCATACCCAGAGCAGGGCAGAGGCAGCGATGCCACGTAAGTCACTGATGTTACTGCCACCCCAGCTGGTTGCAGCTCCTTTAATAAAGCTGGGGAACATTTTGGGAAGTGCTCCTCACCCACTGGCTTCACCTCCTGCTTCAGCATGAACCACAGGTTGAGTTGTGGCCACAGTGATGGTGCTTCGAAACTCTGGGCTCGTCTCACACCTCACCCCAGCCCTGTGCTGATTGTCCCTGCTGTGGTCCCAGGGGATAAAGATTTGTTAGCATGGCAAGATCTGAACCTCTGATTGCCTTGGGCTTGGACTTGTTTGTGCCAGGGGATGCTAAGAAGGGATATCTGAGTTTTTGGTGTTGGGAGTGGCTCCCAGTTTAGGCCAGCACCACTGCACAGATGATGGGATCGGTGCTCTGTGGGTCTCGGATGGGCAGAGATGATGTGGGAGGCCAAAACCCCATTATTCCATCTACAGCCACCCTATTCCACCGAGTTCTGTACTGGTCCTGCCAGGAAGAAAAAGAAAAAGGGAGAGGGAAAGGGAAAGAAAATAGAAAAAGGAAGAGAAGAGAAGGGAATAGAAGGGAAAGAAAAGTGAGGAAAGGAAAGGAAAGGAAAGGAAAGGAAAGGAAAGGAAAGGAAAGGAAAGGAAAGGAAAGGAAAGGAAAGGAAAGGAAAGGAAAGGAA
>NC_048893.1:3193487-3228343 GCF_011077185.1 Oxyura jamaicensis
AGAGAAGAGAAGAGAAGAGAAGAGAAGAGAAGAGAAGAGAAGAGAAGAGAAGAGAAGAGAAGAGAAGAGAAGAGAAGAGAAGAGAAGAGAAGAGAAGAGAAGAGAAGAGAAATCTTCCCTCCCAGCCCTGCAGTCTCCGGGGTGCCAAGGGTTAAAGCTGCAAAACCCCACGAACTTCCTCCTTTCCGCAGCGCCTGCCCCCCAGTGACGCCGCTTTCTGCCCAAATATGTCCGTTTCCTCCTGAAGAAGGAGAAAGCAGAGGAAGGAGGGCAAGAAAACAAGAAACGGAGCCGGACATCGCGCCCCAGCGCAGCCCTGCCTCCTCCTGCCCATGCCGTTCCGCAAAGGTAGGGGCTGGGTGTTGGGGGGGGCGAGGGGTGGCAGCACCCAAGGGTGCTCTCCCCGGCTCGGGGGAGAGGAGGGGGAGCAGGGAGGGCACTGGGGTGTCCCTGGGGCCTCCTTGCAGCGGTGAGAAAAGGGGGCGCCGGGTTTTGTTGCATCTCCATGTTTTTGTGTCGTGTTGGGGCACAGGGATGCTGTGATGGGGTGGGAGACAGGCAGGCTGTGTCCCCGTGGGTGTAGGGTTTTTCTTTGTCATTGCTATAGGGGAATAAGTCAGCTCCGGGTGGTGGAAGGGAGGAGAGGGAAGGAGGAAGGTTTCCGTGCTGTGTTTTGGGGGATGCAGGCTGAGAACGGCAACTTGAACGCATTGTGTGGGTCCTTGGGAGACGCTCAGCCCGAGGAGCTGTGCCAGTGGGAAACTGGGAGAAGAAAGGCTTTCAGGATGGTTACCCCACCTGGGCAGCCCCCTGTCACACCATGCTGCTCCCCAGTGCCCACATCACCTCTTTTTTTTCCATGAAACCCCATCCCAGCAAGTGGGGGGCAGTCTTGCCCTTCAAGAGCTTGGCAGCGTGGGGCAAGGAGGACCCAGCCTTGGGTCCCCAAAGCCCTGGTGGCCACATTTGCAGCCCCACGTGTGGGTGGATGAGCTTCCCATCCTCCCTGGGGCCGCTGCAAAACGGAGGCCTTCACGTCACCTCATCATCATCACCACGGCGTGTCCCACCGGGGCATCGAGGTGGTGGCGTGGCGGGGATGCTCAGGGTGGCTCTTTGTCCCAGGAGCTTGACGGGGAGGAGAAACTCGGGGGAGAGAAGTCATCTCCAGGAGGCACAAGGGTAGGGGGAGGTCGAGACATGCAAGGACATGGGGAGAAGATGCTGCTCAGCCTCTCACCCAGCTGCTTTGCTGGAGCAGATGTCTCCAAGCCGTTGTGCAGCTGGTGCCGTGCTGGGGCAGAGGGTACCACCACAGGGATACTGAGGTTGGTGGGGCATGCAAGGGCATCAGGGGAGGAAATGGGGCTTTGGAAGAGGCATCTGGGCTGGGTTTTTCTCCCTTCTCCCTCTTGTGGGGAGGATGGTTTGGGTGTGCGGCGGTTTGCCCACAGCCGTGTTCGCTGTGCCTGTGGTCCCTGGCGGGGAGATTTATGTCACATTTAAGGCTCAGTGAAAAATGATGTGGTTCACACCCTCGCATCCTGACAGCACAGCAGGCTTCAGGTCCCGATTTAATTTTAGGTTTCGTTTAGAGAGGAAGAGAGAGAGTGGGTGGTGGGCAGTAAGAGGAAACCAGAGCGCGTCAGGCTTTAAAAGCATGGAGAGCGAGGGGGAGCTTCCTGTGTTGAAGGGCAGCTCACCCAGCCCTGCCGTGTCCTCACCCAGCCCTGCCGTGTCCTCAGCCTTGTTCCCAATAGCTGAAACCCCACACAGGTCTCCAGCCCTTGGGGACACGTGGTGGGGCTGCAGAAATGAGGCTTTATTTCCTCATGGTCCTGAACTGGGGAGGACCAATTTATCACGGCACGGTACTGGGTAGGTACTGGTACTGGGGGCACTGCAAGTCCTTGTCACCCTGCTGTGAGCGATTCCGTCCTGCACCTACCTCGTGGCCGCTGTCCCAGCCATCGCTCCTCTACAAACCTCCTCTAGAGGTCAACCTTGAAACGCCAGAGCAGCTGCCCGCAGCTTGCAGCTCCTCCACGAGGACCTCGGGCAGGTCCAGCACAGCTCAGAGGCCAGTGTGTGGATGGGGTTGGTCCATCTCCTTGAGCCAAGATGAGCTCGTGCTGAAGAGCCTCCCAAGGACCTCTTCTTGCAGATGGAGGCTGCACGGCTTGCTGAGACCATTTTAACCTATGGGAGTTTGGATGAGAGCCCGCTCCACGCAGGGGGAAATGGGGACTCCAGCCAGCTTGGCCAGGGGGCTGAGCAATTCCTTTTGGGAGCCTAAAATGCAAACTCCCCCCTAGCCCTGCTGCCTTCCCTCTGCTTGCGGCTTTGCCTCTCTTTCCTGGGTCTCCCTGACAAATCTGTGTTGAATTCTGGGCGTCCTGGCTCTGCTCTGCCTCCTTGCACTGCAGGCAGTGGCATCGCCCCAGGGTCTGCGGTTCCTGCCCGCAGCAGCCCGCCGTTCAGCCAACCTCAAGGCTCTTTTGGCAGCTTCAGGTAACGAGGAAAGTGTTTCTGGCAGGGATGCTCGAGGACAACTAGAAGGACAACAGCTACAACGTGCTGGAGAACGTCCCCTTCTTGGGTGCTGGCAAACCCCAGCCATGGGAGCTCCCAGCTAAAACACCCTGCCCCTGGCCCAAAAAGCACAAGTTAATTACTGATGTGGGGAAGAGTGGGAGCATGTGCAGGTGATAAGCAGACAGGATCTTGGCAGAGAACAGGGCGTTTGTCATCTGTCAAAGGACAAATAAATGAGTTTCTTGTGGTGCTGGGAAGGAGCAGGAGATGAGGCTGAAAGGCAGCGAGCAGAGGTCGAGCACAGGGTGCTGGTGGCAACGGGCTCCCATGGGCATGGCCACAGCAACTGGGCAGGTAGAAGGGGCAGGAGGGATGGGAGGCGTTTCTCAGCTGAAATAAATAATGGTTGATATCACGAGTAAGGGTCTGGCCGTATCTAAAGGCTGGGGTTGGCTTTTAGCTGTCGGACGAGGAGACCTGCTGGGATTGCTGGTCCTCAGGGCATGTTACTGCTGGTCAGTAACATGCAAGGCATGTTACTGGTGGTGCTGAGCACGCTGTCTGTGCAGGGTGAGCAGGAAGAGCTGATAGCAAGGTGGAGATTAGCAGAGCTATAGGCGTGATGGACCTGCTGACCCAGGCTGGAGGATGCCCCATCTCCAGACAGGGCTGCTGGGTGTGTTTTGGGGAAATCCCCTGGGGAGTGTGCCCTGTGGCACGCATGGAGTGGCTGTGCTTTGTCACCACACGGCGTCGGGGTCCTGTGCAGCGTCTGGAGGAGCAGCCACGGCTCGTGGGGACAGGAGAGGAAGGAGGGATGCTGGAAAATGCACAAAGGGGGGTCTGGGAGCTTCTGAGGGGTCTGTGGCCGAAACCTGAGCTCTGTCCTTCATCTGCTGAGCTGGCAGCAGGAAGGGAGGTTGTGCCCCGTGATTGCTGTGCACATGAGTTGGATTAAACATCTCTTCCCTGGGCTGAGAGCAGCCTGGTGGGTGGGGTGGATAGACAGATAGGTCTCGCCTTGCTTACCCCCTGGAGTAAGGTCTTCATCATAAGCCAGGCATCCAGATCCCCCCACGAGGCAACAAAACCAGAGGAAGGGCAGTGATGGTGGATGGGGTCAACAGTCCTAAAGGGACCTCTGCGTCTCCAGTGCCCACAAGGAGAGCCAGGCGCTTGGCTTCAAGCTGGCAGCACGCGGCTGAGATGGATCCAACCAGAGCCCTGACCTGGGTCCTTCCTCCCTGCATCACACCGACCTCCCAGACCGATCCACTCCCCATCAGCCGAGCTGTCCGGAGATCTTGGAGACTGTGACAGCAACCCCAAATTCAGCCCTGGGGCCACTCGTAGGGCAGAGACCCCATGGCGTGCTGCACCTACTGACCCCACTACAGGCGGGCTGGATGTCCCACAGCACCTCCAAACATGTGCTGGAGCCCTGGTTTGCAGTGTCCCCTCCGGACACGGATGTCTTCTGGCCCTGTTTCTGCTCGTTGAGGTCACCGAAGCTCTTTGAGTGGCTCTTTGAGTGAGCAGAGGTGCTTTTGGCACACAAGTACGAAGGGAAGGGGCAGGCCAGTGCCACATCCTGGTGCTATTTTTGCTCCGCATCCCTTTATTGCACCCTTCCCTTAAATCACAACCCGTGTGTGTGTTCAGGTGGTAACACACCCTGCTGCAGACCTTTCCAGGGTGATTCCAGCTCAGGGTGGAGGTGTGCCTTTCTGCAGGTTCCTGGTCCTTAAGCGGGTATTGTCTTTCCCCTTTCTCCGCTTTCTGGCTTGCTGGGAATGCCTCCGCACACTGCTGGCTTTGCTGCTCACGTCAGCTCTTGCTCCTCTCCTTTCTGCTTTCCTGGCACTCCTCGGCATTTCGGCTCAAAGGGGGATTTACGAGCATCAGTGAATTGCTCCTCCGGGTGACGCAGCTCAGGAGAAGCAAGAGGGAGCTGCTGGGGGGGTCTGAGTGTCCCGGCCCCCCCCTTGGGTCCGTCCTGGTGTCCGTGCCCGTGTGGGCGTCTGCTCGCAGCCATCTGCTCAAAGGGCAGGCAGGAAATGTGCAGTGGAGCTGTCTCCGGCTTCCCTGACTCACCGGCTCGTGCTTTCATTAAACTGTCGCCTTGTTTTCAGCCATCACCTTTCCTGGAAGACTGGAACCTCCCTCGTGTCCCGCTTTCCCCCCGGACTGTGCTTCTTGCTGGGGTGATTTCCTTGTGGCTCTTGTTTTAATTTGAGCTCCTTTCGCCTGGCTGGCTTTGGGGGCAAAAACACGAGCAAAAGACCCAAACTCACAGGTGTCTGTGCCCCCATCCCATCCATCCGTGCACCTTCCTGCTCTCCTCAGTTCCAGGAAAGCTCTCCATGAGCATGACCTCGCTACTGTCTTTGTGACATTACACTTTCTTTAGCTTTCCTAGCATTCATTAAGAGCTTTTAATGGGTTTAAGGAGTCACCGTGTCCAGGGGTTGTGCTGGAGCTGGACCCACCGCCCAGCTTTAAATGGGGGCAGGAGGCTTGGAGCTGTTTTGGGGGAGCTGTGATGCCCCGTGGGGATTTTGGGACCCCACGGAAACCAGACGGTGGGTTAAGCGGGTTAACAGAGCCTCGCAGACTTCCTGAGTCTGGGAATTGAAACCACGTAAAGATGCGACTCCTGATAGCATCTCCTAAGCTGGGAGCAGGCAGACGTGCCTCCAACCTGCCTTCCCAGGGCCAGACACCCAGCAGGCAGCTTGGGCTGCTGGAGGAACCCTCAAAATTCCTTCCTCTTGGTCTTGGACTCTCCTATGCCACATTTACACAATGAACAGGCATTGGTGCAACCCAACTGCCTTTTACACATGCCACCAGCTGAGCACTGTGCTCAGTGACCACCTCATGTCAAAAAAGCCCACCTGGGCACGCCTCACCCCTTCCCAACACACCCTCAACTAGGGAGAAATTCATCTCGCCGTAAAACAACCCTGCCTCCCTTCGCCTCGCCTCCCTGCTGCGATGACAGCCGCCTCGGAGCGTCGTCCCCGCATCCTCGCTCATGGCAGGAGCCATCATGCTTGGGGAAGGTGAGCTTTGGAGGTGTTCGCCTAAAATCAGATGACCGCGGGCTTTTCGCCGAGGGACGTGGGAGGATTTCAAAACCAGCAGCCGGCAAGGCGTGATCGCCCTTCGCCTGCCGCGTGCGTGCACGCACGCACACGGGTGCTGCCTTCGGTCTCCGCAGGGCACCCAGCAGTTTTTGAAACACAGACACGTTTTCACAGCAGAAAGGCTGAAAAAGCAATGATCGGGGACTTTTATTTATTTATTTTTTGCCCCAAGGGCGTCATCCTGTTGGTTCCTGTTTGGCTGCTGAGTTTCTCAGCCCCTCTCCCCAGATCCTTTACTCCCAGTCTGAGGGTTACCAGATTTATCACTTGTGGCAGGGGAAACTGAGTCAGGAGAGGGCACAGCGCTGTGCTGGTGGCTGTGGCTCTTTGGAGCCCTTCAGGACCTGAGCAGAGCCTGTGCTATTTCTAGCAAAGGCGGTGATTTGATACCACGGGACGGCGAGTCCGACGCACTGTACCTGGCTGCGTGTGGCCATGACACTGCTACTGTACCCAAATGGGCTGTCCCCAACCTTCCAGTGCCCGGGGACTTCACAAGGGATTTGGTGAGACAACCCCCAGGCACCTGCTGGTGGCTCTGCCCTGGGACTTGTGGGTCACGTTGTCCTCCCTGGGTCTGGCTGCATCCCGTCCCGGGCAGAGCATCCCTCTGGGTGCCATCTCCTCCCTGCCACATGTGAAAATTAAATCCCAGCTGGAGCCCAGAGCATCCCTTGTGATTTGGGGCCACACAAGCAATTCTGCAGGGTGCTTGCAGTCCTGCTGCCGATTCCTTTCTGACAGCAGCAAGGCAGGGATCCAAACCCCTTATCTGCAGCTCCAGTGCTCTCTGCATCAAACCTGTCCCTGCTGGAGCACGCGGCGCCGTGTCCCCTGTCCCAGGGCAGGGACATCCCGGTGTGCATCGCTGCTCAGGGTAGTGTGACACGCGGCTTGAGCATCAGCTCGTGTAGAGGAGCAGGGTGTTAAAGCCCCACCTTGAGTGTTTTGGGTTGGAAACTGGGGAAAGTTGTATTTGTTCTGGGAACAGATTATCTGAGGTCAGGCTGGGCAGGCTGGGGTGTACAAATATCTCCCTGTGAAACAACCCGGGTAGAAACGATGCTGCTTTGGGGCTGGGGAGTGGGAAACATTAAATTTTCTAGGAGAAAAAAAAAAAAAAAGGAGGTGCTGCTGTGTTCCCGAGCAGCCTCAGCCCTGGTTTCGGCTTGCCTGGTAGGACCGGCAGCAGGTATTTGGGCAGGGACGCGGCAGGGCTGGAGTTAAACCAGCTGCAACACAAAACCCCTTCCAGACGAGATGATTTATTTCCCTCCCCGAGCACTCCTCTTGGCAGCTCGCTTGCCCGAGCTGACCCGGGGAGAGCCCTTTTGCAGGGTAGCAGGGTAAACTTGTTTACGGCTCCTTTTCTGGCAGGCACGTGGCGGATGGTGGGGCCGTGGGGCTTCCGAGCACATGCAAGCCTGAGGAGCATGCATGAGCTGTGCACGCCCCGCTCACGCGTGCACGGGGAGGACGTCCTTGCTGCCTCCACTTCCCCAGCCACCAGCAGGGACACGAGCAGCAGGAGCTGCTGCCTGGGTCTCCTCCGCCGAGATTTCTAGGAAAGCTCCGGAACGGCTCAGCTTGGTAAACAGCAGGATTTGGTAAACTCGCTGGGATTTATCACAAGTGGCTCCAGGGTAAAATCGGGCAGCCTGCCTCCTGTACCCACATCTATTTTTAAGCCCCTGTGCACAAATTTCAGTCCCTGGGGTGCTCTGGGTGCTCCTGCACTTCTGGTGCCTTGCTCGTGGGCTTCAAGGCAGGGACTAAACACCCTCCGCAGAGCCACAGTGCTGATTTCAGGGAAACTGAGTTATTCTGCCCCTAAAAATACTGATGGGCACTGCCAGTTTATCCTGCATGAGTGGAGAATAAATGCATCGTAGCCAGGGATATAATTTTGGAGGAAACTGGTCCCTTCACCCCAGGGTGTGACCTGGGCAAGCATCCAGCCTTGATGCCAATAGGAGACTGTAACATGCCCAGGGCATAGATTGGAGTTTTTGTCTTGGTTTTAATCCCGCTCAATGATTTTCTTAGAAACCCTTGTGATTAATGAGGGATTTCTAAGAGGAGCGGAGGGATGTGGCTGGGGCTGGGATTCGGGCTTTGGCAGCCTGAGGAAGCTCCTTCACCCCAGCACCACGGGATGCTGCCCAGCTTTGTGCCAACACCACTGCTCCGGGGATGGACCCATGCTGTGAAACAATGCTACCTATGCAAAAATAATAAATAAAAAATAAGCTGTTCTATTTTCTCCAGTCTGGGCCCATTTCCCAGCTGGAGAACCAGGTCCAGCTGACAGCTGAGGACAGGGCACCAGGGCGGGATGAGGGACTCCGAAGCAGCTTTGCTACCAAGATCACTGTGTTTTGAACCGTGCCCTGAGCAGGATGAGTCGAGACAGAAGAGGCACCTGTCAGCAGTGATATGTTTTCTTGTTTCTTTGTCAAAGGCAGGCAGTGGGTTTCTACCTCAGCAGCTGGGAACAACACGTGCATGGGGGAGCACGGTCTGCAAACCCTTTGGTCCTCTTAAACATGAAATTACCTCTGGTTGCTGCTGGGTTTCCTCTTCCTCAATCTCTCTTCCCCTCTTTTATCTTTTTTATTTATTTAATTTTTGGGTGCAGCCGAGCTGCTCAGAAACTAACCTAATTCAAACACCATGAATCCGAGAGCAATTTGACAAACCATCAGAGAATGCCCAACAAATTGTTGTTGCAATGGCAGCGATTTGCGTAACTTGGTGGAGGACACGTGGGTGGAAAGGGGGCTTTTCTAGAGACGGATTTACAGTCTGAGAGCCAAATTTTGGAGAATCTATGGTTACCTTTTCTGGTTTGGGCTCTGGCTGTGCTACCGGGCTGTGCTTGCAGCCCGGGGTTGAGTCGGCTAACGTGGTCGTGGTGGCTAACGGCCCGGCTACGAATGAGACAAGACAAAGCAGCGAGGGATGTGGCTGATGTGTGCCAGCTCCAGGGCTTAGTCACCCCGTTTCATCGATGACTTGACTCTGTCTGAATGCAAAATGACCAGATTTTTAAGTAGCATCAGAAGGCAGCAGGGATGGAGGCGATCGTGTGTGATCCTGCACGTGTCCCGCAGCCCGAGGGAGCCGTGCTCATCTGGGCTCGGTGGGTCGTGTGGGGTGGGTTTTCGGGGCTCGCCACCTTCGGAATCTGTTTAAGGAGAGATGGGGAGGGGACCCACAGCACATCCCTGCTCACAGCATGGGCTGCAGGTGAGGCGGAGTGCAGGTACCATGACCCTTGCCTTCACCCCAGGCCCACACTGGTGGGATGCCCAGCAGCTGGGGCTGCAGGAAGACCTTGCTCCTACAGAGCTGGCAGGTCTGGGAGATGCTCTGGGCTCCATGCACACCTCCGTGAGTGCCAGCACCCACAGGGGTGCAGACTGGGGCTCCTGTTGGCTCAGTGCATGGGTTGGGTGACCCCAGAGCCTGTCTGACCCCGGAACCTCTCAAACCACATCCTCACAATGCTTTGCCCAGCAGCAGGAACAATGTGCCCATCACTCAGGTGCCCCAAACCACCCAAACCTAGGCGATAAACGCATGGCACGAAACAAAGGCAGGTCGTGCCTTCATCCTGAGCCCAGCTCGCTTTCTGTACTGGGAACCTGGCAGGCAAACCCGCCTGTCTGCCAGAGCCCGTAGTGACTCAGGACGTGCTGTAGCAGTTGTTTGGATGCAGCCTGAGCCCAGGGTAAACAGCCGGGCAGGGAAATGCAAAACCCTCGCCCCGACCTCGCCGTCACTGCCAGGGCGTCAGCACCAGGACGCTGCAAGCAGGGACGTGCTGAGCCCCCCCGGCACGGCGCTGAGCACGAGGACACGGTGCAGAGGAACACGTGGGATGAGCCCACATCCCCCCACAGCTGTTTGTTTGGGCTTTGAGGAGTAGGAAGGAGAAATCGCCGCCCCCTTCGAGCAAGGAGTTTGTGCTCCGATTCCCCTGTGAGCGCTGGTGCCAGAAATAGCGAAGCAGGCACAGTACGAGTGGTTTTCCCCCCTTCTCCATCACACTCAGTGGGGACAGCTCATGGTCAATAGGATGGGAAACGTGTGTGCCCATCTGTGCGTCCCAGATCTCATGGCTCTGGTTCTCAGCTCAAGTGACAGCAGCTGGCTGGGGAGAAATCTGGGTCATTCCCAATGTTATGGAGCATGGTGGTGGCCCTCCTGTTCCCTACCAAACCACCATGTCCCCAAATGCCAGTTGGCTGCTATTGGCTAAAGTCCAGGGCAGAAATCTAAACATTCAGCTGAGTTTTCATCTTTCCTTTTCCTCCTTCTTTCCCTTTTTCTTTCATTTTTTTCCCCTCCCTCTCTCCAAGAAGCTGTTAACTGCTTGTCATTGTGGCTTGGAAAATGCAAATACATTTGAGAAAATATGTTGGCAGCAAGCTCCCCATATTTCAATTTGACCCAATATCTCAGAGAAATTTCCCGTTAATATTTTTCATGTCTGATTGGAAAATATCAGTGAAAGAAGAAACGAAATTCTGTAGATATTTTTGGACTATTTTAAACTTTCCTTTTTTTCCAGCTAGGTCTCCATGGCATGGAAATGATTAAACAAAATACACAAATCGAAAACTTCTGGTAGGAATTGGATAAATGGAAATATTTGCCCTACATGCAGAACAATGTTTGAGAAAAGCCTGATAAGAAAATCTGTTTTTTTTAACCTCTGCATTCCAGCAACCTGTGTGCTCTGCTTCCAGCTATTCAGCTCCAGGAATTGGTTAGGAGAGTTGTTAGGAGATCTGAAAGGTTACCTGGGGATGTGGAGAGCTCCAGCAAGAGATACAGAAACTCAGCCTGGCTCCCACAGCTGAAGACAGAGCTCCTTGAGATGTCCGTCAAGAGCAGATCCTCATCTTTTATCAAGATGTCTTTCATCTCTTGGTCATTTTGATTCCTGGCTCAGAGAACTCAGAAATCCTTGCCATCTCATGATGGCCTTTCAGTTGGCTGGTCCTTGGACATCTTGCAGTGTAGTTGTGGACCTTCCTATTCTGAATTTCACCCTATTGGCCATACACGCTTGGTTGTTTTTCAGAGACATCCCAAAAGTCCCTGCAGGTCTCAGGTTTAAAAGCATGTGACAACAGCCTGGGACACTAAGACCTCACTTCTTGGTGGCTTGTGGTTTCCATCAGCTGGATGGAGAGGTGAGCCCTTGGGGAGGGAACAGGGAACCGATGAGTGGTGCTGGTCCCAACCGTGGTTCTTCCCATCTGGGATCGAGGTGTGGGATGCTGTTGGGCAACCATCACCTGCTGTTGCCTGCGTGGTCCCAGCCCTGCAAGGAAGCAGGGACGAGCGGGTTGTCGATACGGCACATGTGCTCACAAGGGTGTGGAAAGATCCTCAGCACGTACGCAGTTTTGAAATGCAGCTCCTCATCAAAGCTTCGTCCTAGCTCCCAGCGTGGGGTTGTGCCTTGAGGAGCAAGGGTTGAGTCTTGAGGAACAAGGAATTGCATTTTGGATCAGCTTGTTCTGGAGCCCACCAGGATTTGCATCGGGTGGCTTGGCTGTAGACCATGCACTGAGCCCTCCCACCACACTCACAGGCCACAGACACCTCCAGGACCAACTTAACCTTGTTTCAGTGGCTGTGGCAGGGCAGGTGAATCATTCCGGGAGTGCCCTTTTCTCTCTGCAGATGGTCTGAAGGGACCAGCTCCTTGCAGACACCCAAAGCAACATAAATCCTTCCAAATACTACTCACAGCCTTCTTGTGGATGCTCCCAAGAGCAGATCCTCCCAGGATGCTGCCCTGTAGGATGGTGTTTTATCACCCCTAACAGAAAAAACCCATACCAGGACCTACACTGATATTAGCAGGGGATGATGGCAGAGATAAATAAAACATCCTTTTTCCCAGGCTGTGATTAATCCGCCGCATTTTGCTGCCTACAAGCACAAACCACAAGGTTTGCTTCCTCCCTAACCCTGGTAGCCCTCAGGCTAACCTGAAACTTTCACAGTGCCGTGGCCGAGAGCTTCGTGTTGGTGCTTTTGGCTTCTTCGAGGAGATTCCCCTGCTTCCCCAGCGGCTGAGCTTGGTGACATCAGTGCTCCTGGGGAGCCTGCCGGTCACCATGGCACTGCTGAGGCTGTCCCTGTTACATCACAAGGTGAGTCAGCCCCCGAATGAGAGGCCTCAGCCTTCGCCATTGTTTGATTTAATAAGCTGCGATGATGATGAGATAACAATCCCGGCCCTTAATGAAAGGCAGGTGCAAATGAGGCGTTGGGCAATAATTCAACAGCCAGAGTCCTGGGGATAATGAGAGGCTGCGATTTCCGGAGGGTGACCACCTTGCACCTTAAATAGGCTGGTCCCTTGGGTGTTTCCAATGGAGGGCTGCATCCCACATGCACCATGGGGCTGGGGAATTAAGCTCCTAATTAACCCAACCTCCTACAAGCCACCCCAAAATATAGGCCATTTAAATGACCCCTGTAGCAATCTGTGCTCAGAGCAGGGCAAATCTTGGACCTGCTGCGTGGCTTTGCAGCACAGGTTGGGTCTGGATCAGGCATGAGCAGGTGGCCCTATTTCTGCTGATGTATCTGCAGAAAGCACTGTGGCACCTTATGGGTTATGCCGGCAGCAGGACAGGGGCAATCTGAGCTGGCACAGCCCCATCTGGGACACAGAAGCCCTTTAAGCACCCTTTTCTTTCCACCCAGCAGGATTTGGGGCTGGGTCAGTGCCTTGTGGTTGTGGTGTCTTGATCAGGAGCTGGGTAACCTCTGGTTGAGTTCAGCATCTCGTGGCATCACACCCTGATTCAATCCCAGGGCTCCAGCAGGGGATTTCACACCCCGTATAAAAGCACAGGGCAAGCTGTGAAGTGTTTGTTTGATATAAGTGAAAGGACCCATCAGGAGGAGGCACAAGAAGGTGAATATTGGTGTCATGGAGTCACCGGCAGCGTCAAAATCTGGATTTTTGGCTCCCTGACAGCTCCGCACCCTTTGACCCTCTCTGTTGGGACCAAGCCTGAAATTTTTCAGCCGGATTTCATTTCAAGGGAAAACAGTATCAGGTTCCTGAGACTGGAATATCCCCGGCTCTTTGCCTTGTAATTACAATTACAATTTTAAAGCCCCGTGTTTGTCTCTGCAGCCTAGGGAGCCGGTTGTCTGTCTAATTTAGCAGCTTACGGGGGGGAGATGTGTTTTGCACTTGTCTTGTGAGGTCGGGAACTTGCACAGGACGTTGCTCAAGCTGCTTGGACCCGTTTCTGAGCAGGCTTTCTGCTGATGTTGAGAAATGTTCCTGCCCCAATGAACATTGCAGGTTCAGAATGTTATTTCCAACTTATTTTTCTTCCTTGAAAATTACAGGGGGGATTCAGAACATGAATTTTATCTCCTCGGTTAGTGTCCCATGAGATGCATCTCATGGACAGGCCACAGGGACCTCATCCTGGTGCTTCCTGTGGGACAGAGTTTTGGGGTAACTTGGAAGAAGAGATGCAGCTGCATCAGATTTTCTGGTTTAGACAAGACTGGTCCACAAATTGGAGATGAAACCCCTTCAGTGGGATTTTAAATAGTAACATCGAGCTGGGAGACTCCTTTGGGGTCATCACTCCTGGCTCCTGGACACCCACCTAAGCCCTCGGGCCTTAGAGAGACTTCCCAGGGACATGCAGCCCTCTCCAAGACCTCAGCACAGATGACAGAAGGATCCTTGGCGATTCTGCTCCTAGCTTGGGGAATGCACTTTAAATCCAGGCTCTCATCTTTCCTTCTTCCATGTATTCCTCATGGGCAGACAATTCATTTGCAGCTCTCCCGTTTCCTTTACTGTCTGCCTTTAACTCACTCAGTTATACGCAAAAGTACCTCCTTTAAGCCACAATCACTTTTGTCCATGCTGCCTTCTCATCACCTGCACCTTTGCCCTTCCAGTATATGTTTTCTTTCCTAACAGCACAATATTCACCCACTTTTTGGGTGTCTCTTGCCTCGTTATCAGTGCAAATATCTAAACCACAGCACTGCCGTCCTCCCTTTGCAAAGCTCCTTGCAGTAAATCAGGTGCTAACTAGGCTTGAACCCTCATCCTTCTGCTTGAAGGGCTCTTGAATGAAAAGAAATATAACAAAAATTGCTTTTAGCAAGGCTGACGGCATAGCAGGAAAGAGGGTTGACTTCGGGCAGAATTTACTGCCCCCCAAATACTTTCTGTGTAGCACCGAGTGCGACGGCGACAGCACGCAGGGGTGCTCAGAGCAGAGGGGCTGAGCAAGAGCGACCAGGTCCGAGGGGTGAATATGGCCAAGAAGGCATTTAGAGAAAACTAAAGGGAGCCTCATTTTGCTGGTAGACAGTGATTTTTTTTTTTTTTTTTCCCCTGCCTGGCTAGCACTATTGCTACAAGCCGGCTCACGTGCACGCGAGCTGATTTTGGCACTTGTTGCTCGAGCGTTGCTGAAAGCCTCCACGTGTGTTTGTGCAGATCCCTCATGGCTTTTCCTGCCTCTTGGCTGCCAAGAAAAGGCGAGCTCAGCTCCCGGCACGGCGTTAGACTGGGGCCGATGGAGTGGGGTTGAGCAACGCCTTGTTCCTCCCCGGGGATTTCCCCCTTTTGCTATCAACCCACTTGATTTTTTTCCCCTTCTCCGCTTGCAGCTATTTTAAGACAGGTGCTGCCTGCACTGACTGGCAGATGCTGGGTGGCCCCGAGTGCCTGCTCCGTGGGGTATTTCGGTGCTCGGCTGCTCGCCCCAAGCCGAGTTGCTTACGGCGGGGGAAGGAAGCCGTTTCGTTAGCGCGTCAGGTCCAGTTGCAGAGTGCAATAGCGTACAAACGGGACAGCCTGTCCCCAGCTGGGGGAACGGGTCGATTTCTTGGGTGTTTGGGTAAAGAGAGGAGGGCTTGTGGCACAAGATGTTCCCTGCTCTGCCCCGATCCTGCCCTCCCAGTGGCAGAAGTGAAGGGGGATCAGAGACTGAATGGGGCTCTTCCTGCCACGTTCAGGACAGGGAACCCGTTTTCATTGCAATCAGAGCAATTTAAATGTGCAGGCACAAAGGGCCACGAGCAAAAGGCCCAGAAGCTTTGCAAACTCCTCCAGGGCTCCCCCCAAAAGCTCCCCCAGCAGCAACAACATTTCCCTGTCTAGCAGTCAAGAGGAGGACGCGACCACTTGGTTCCTTCCTGACCCTTCCGAAAGCCCCTGCCTCCCCCAGTGTGCTGCAGGCAGCTTTCTTGGCTTCCCCATGGTGCCCCTGATTCCTTTTCGGAAGCGAAAAGAGTTTTTTTTCAAATTTGTTTATAAATACCCCTCCTCTCTCCCAGATGAGTAATTCGCTCTGTTGCAAAACGGTGCCTTCAGCCCGCTAGCAAGAAGTTGTGCAGCTGCTGGCTTAAATTTTGCAACCTGCCTCCGAAGGGAGGACTGTGCCCATGTCACAGCCTGGTAAACTGAGGCTGCGCTGGAAATTGTTGCCCTGCCGTTAACCGAGCTCACCTATAGCTGTATCTTCGTGGTGATGCAAGCCCTGAGCCACCACCTCCAAATTTATCCATGCGAAGAGGTGCTCGGATTCCCCGCAAACTGCACCCTGTCATCTTTGACGCCACGATGGCCCATGCTGCAGTGAACGTAGGCATGAATGGGACTCGTGCTTTCCTTACAAGCTTCCTTTAAAGGAGAAAAAAGGAAAAAGAAAGAAAAAAAGGTGATGAATCACGGCTTAGTCAGAGTTGGGGCTGCCGTTCCCTGCATTTTGATGGCGTGGGAACAGTGCCGGGGCTGGCTGCCATCCCCTGGGTTGGTACCCAGGCAGGTTCTTCCCCAGGGGATGGGGACTTGAGCCCAGGGTTTGGATTTTGGTCCCCATCCAGAGCCTTTTTCCACAATTTGGGATGAGCTGCTAGGTCATTTTGGTGTTTCAACAGCAGGGACACAAAATAAGGGAAAGGAGGGCTTTGGATTTTGGTGTTTCAGAGAAGCCCCCAGGCTACAAACCCTGTAAGAGATGGACTCTGCTCTCACAGATTTGGGATTTTTCCCCCATTCCCGCTGGATTCCCACTCGAAGTGATTTGATCTGCAGATTCAAAGCCCTGGCTTTACATTTTTTTTTTGCCTTCCAATGCACCTTGTGCTGCAACCACCCTCACAACTAAGAGCGCCTTATAAATAGCAACGATGCTCCTTCCAGCTGACCTCGCTTAGAGCAGCTGGGTGTTCATGCCTCTGAAAACCAGGCCACTTATTTAGGAGTTTAAGTATGGTCTAGCTTTCCGCTCCAGTTATTTAGGCGTTTTTAGCCAAGAGTTACTAGGTGGATCTAATTTGAAGCGACTGTGATTTTAATTCAGGCGGAGGTTCGCTTTCCTGCTCTTTTTGATGCTCTCGGGTTGGTGATTTTGGAAGCGGCTGAAGCTTCTGGGAAAGCCAAGGAGAGGAGCACAGAGCTGCAGGAGGAAGGGGAATGCTCCAAATCCTTGTCCTGCATCAGCACGTGAATTTTCTTCCCTCTTCTGAGTCACATTTTAGCTGGGCACCAAATTTTTCTTGCCCTTGGTGGGAAAAGATGGATTTAGCAGCAGCAGCAACAGCATCCGATCAACCTGCCTCCATCCAGAGTGGCATAAAACCCATTGCTGAAATGGATTTTTGGAGAAATGGGGAAAATAAAATAGCCAAAATCTATCAAAATAATCTTCTGCCCTCCCCGAGGATGTATTTTGCATCCCCTGAGGATGCATTGTCTTCGGGGGACACGGCTCTGTCTCGCTGATTCACTCCCCCCTCGCCAGCTGATGCTCTCACCCTCTTCCTTTCCACATCCCAAATCTCTGCATCCTTTCCAGCTCCCACACACTACCATTTTTTTTGTCTATGAATATATTTTTCCTGCGTAGCAGACGGAGGGATTGTGCACTTTTTTTTTTTTTTTTTACTCCATCCATCTCGGCTCCATGTAAGGAGACAGCCAAAAAGATATTCTTTGTCATAAAAACACATGCCTGTTTTTCTAGAGGAAGATGCCCTAAAATAATACTGGAGGCTATTCAGTGTGTAGCCGAGTTGCTAACTTGCCAGCATTTTAATTTCCGTGCAAAATGTGCTTTATTTAGCAAATCAAGCTAGAATAAACCCAGCGGAGCACTTCCCAGCCGTAAAATATTGCACTTTCCCCACCGGCCACCCAGCATCCTGCTGCTGCCTGGGCGCACCACATCCTCAGGGTGTGAGCATCCCCAAAACATTGCTTTAATTTTACATTTTATTTTATTTTATTTTTTTGAGGGGGAAGCCGGATTTTCCCCACACCTTTATTTATTGCCCTTGCCACGCTTGGGTTGGAATTAGTGCTTTTCACCGCTGAATCGAAGGTTGCGAGGTCACCTGCGGGAATCTGGCTAATGGGTTAAAAATCCTGAAGTGCGGCTACGTTTGGGATAAAAACACCCAATCCGTGCCCTAATAAAATATACCTATATCCATTATATATAACATATATTATATATATTACGTAGATGCTCCGCAGCCTCCGCTCCTCCATCCCTGACCCGGGGCGGAGGCTGGGAGGTGGGGGGAGGCTGCGAGCCTCCCCCGGAGCCTCCGCCCCAGCCTTTTTGCGCGGCCGCGGAGCGGGGCGGAGGCGGAGCGGAGCCCAGACACCCCCCGGCGGAGGTGGGGGGGTGAAGGAGGCCGGGCCCCAGCCCTGCCTGTGCGACGTGAGCGACGTGCGGAGCCTCCGCAGCCCCCGGCCTCCGCCTCCCACCCGCCGCGGGCCGGGGAGGGGAAGGGGGTGCGGAAAGAGGTGGCTGGGGGGGGGATTCTGCTCGGGGGAGCCCTTGGGTTTAGAAAGGATTTCTTCTATTTTTAAATACAATTGTGGTTTTAGAATGAGTTTGGTTATAGAATTGCTTTGGTTTTAGAATTATTTTTAGACTTTTTTCCATTTTTTATTTTGTTTCATTTTCTTTTTATCTTATTTTCGCTTTTTTCTTTTTCCTATTTTTTTCTCTTTTATTCTTCTTCTTATTTCCTTTTTTTATTATTCTCTCATTTTTCTCCCTTCTTTTTCTCTCCTTTTTCCTCTTTTTTTTTCCTCCTTTTTCTTTTATCTCCTTTCTTCCTTTTCTCTCTTTTCTTTTCTCTCTTTCCTCTCTTCTTTTCTCCTTTTTCTTCCTTTCTCCTTTCTCTTTTCTCCTTTCTTTTCTTTTCTCCTTTTCTTTTTTCCCTTTTCTCCTTTGTTCTTTTCTCCTCCCTTCCTTTCATCTCCATATTTTTCCTTCCCATACCCCCTTTCCCTATCCCACCCCCCTCCCCCCCTCTCCCCCTCACCTCCCCCCCCCCCCCCCCCCCCCTGGGGCCCCACCGCGCCCCCAACCCCCTTATTTAACACCCTCCCATTTAACCCCCCCCCCCCCCCATCCTCCGAACAAAGCCTTTGTCCCGCTGCAGTGCGGGGGGGCCGGCAGCAGGCGGCAGCGCCGCGCCGCGCCCCCTCCCCGGCTCCTCCGCCCTCCTCCTCGGCTCCCGCCCCCCCGGGCCCCCCGGACCCCGCCCCGGAGGGCGGGGACCCGCGGCCCCCCCCGCCCGCCCTCCCGGCCCCAAATAGGAGCAGCCGCCGCCGCCGGCTCCAGTGCGAGCCGAGCGTGGGAACAGCGGCGGCAGCAGCGCGGCCGCTTCTTTTTTCAGCCCTCGCCTTCAGCTTTCCTTTTTATTTTTAAAAAGGAGAAAGAGGAAAAAATAAATCCCAATATTTATATTGTTTATTTCTTTTTTTTTTTTTTGCATTTTTTTTCTTTAAATTAAAATTAGCGGCGGGACTTGCCCACCTCCCCGCTTTGTGCCCCGTCCCTCCTTCCCCGTATAAACCCTCACCAAGCGGCAAGCTTTATTTCATCGTCTCCTTTTATATTTTTCGCCCCCCGCCTCCCCTTTTCGCCTCTTTTTTTTTTTTTTTTTTTTTTTCTCCCCTCCTTCCACCCCCGTTTTGCGAACGCCCCAAGGTGGACGCGGAGCGCCAAAAGACCTTGGCTTTAAAAATGCCCATGGAGCTGACGCAAAGCCGCATCCAGAAGATTTGGCTCCCCAATGACAACCGGCCGGCGCTGCCCCGCCGCTGTGAGTACGAAAGACGGGATAAGGTGGGGGGGACCGGGGGGTGGTGCAGCATCCCCCCGGTAGGAGGGCGGCGGGGGTGGGTTGCGCCCCCCCCCCCCCCCCCCCCCGCTTCCCTCCTCCCGTGCACCCTTTTGTGATGCCCCCTCCGAGGGTAGACCCCCACCAAGGTGGACCCCCCCCACACACCCTATTTTTCCATATTATCTGTGCAGCCTGAGTGTGCCCCCCCCGTAGCATCCCTGTGCATGCTTCCAGCCTAGGAAGGTGCAGCCTGCCTGGATCCGGCCCTACGCGTGTCCTGACATTCCCTCCCCCTCGCTTTCCACCCCATAATACTTATAGGATTAACGGGGAATAGGGCAGGTTGCTCCTAGGCTAGCTCAGCTGAGACTTTTTCAGGGCATCCAGCGCCTTGCCGTGATGTTTGACTTGATTTTATTTTACTGGGGGGGTAAGATCGAGGATTTAATAAACCGAAATAATTGCTAGCTGTCTGCACCTCCCCAGCCCCTGCGGGAGATAGGAGGCAGGTGGAGGGGAGGGCAAACAAATTGCCTGCTCAGTGTCCTGCAGAAAAGAAAGCGTGGGGGTGTGCAAAACCAACCCCCACGCTTAAAAAAATAAATACGAGCCAACGCTCGGGTCGCCCCGGCGCTACTATCAAACGCGGTGTGAATCACGGCTGATCGGGGAGCTGGCTCTTTTAACTCAGCCAGCAGCTGTGCCACCCCACGGAGCTCCCCAGCCACCCCGGCTCCCAAATAAACATCGCAGGAACCCGCAGAGGCTGCGGAGAGCGAGGATGGAGGTGGCGTTTTGCAGCCTGGAGAGGGATGGAAGTGGGTGAATCAGTCCTCCCGCTGCTTTTTCTCGAGCAGGCAGCTGCCTTTTTTTTTTTTTTTTAAGTTGTGTTTCTCTTGGCCAGAAAGTTTACCCACTTCTAAGGGAAAAAATTCATTCGGGATCAAATGAATGATGCTGTTAATTTCCCCGATGAATCACGGTTGCTGCCCCACGGCCGTGGGTCCTGGCGTGCCACGAGGGATGCTGAGCCTTGCGCTCAGCCGGGGCGCACGAGGGATGCCTTGTGTCTGGGCACATGTGCAGGGGAAGGCACCGAGGAAATGGCTTTCAGCAGCAACAGGCTGAACATCTGGCTGGCCGTGAGGCAGAAATGGCTGGGCTGGGGTGGGACCGGTGTAATGCGTTGCAGCTGAGTCCGAGCGCTTTGGGTTTCTTTTTTTTCTCAAGGACTGACACCTTTGAAAGAAATCCCCTGAGCACGTGGTGCCTCGCTGTCTTTTTTTCCCCTGATTTATTCACGTGGTTTCTGACAGGGGAGAGCTCCCTCTTGCAGAGGAGAAAAGTAACATATTTAAATATATGAATAGAATCATAATAATACAATTATAGTTTATTGGGGTGGGAATGAGCCACACTCGGCATCATTCGCTGCAATCCATGGGAAGAGCCGGACTGGCATTTTCTCAGTTTTGAAACCCGTGGCTTCCCATAGGCGATACTAATTCCTCGGCAGCAACAAAGAGCACGGGCACAAAGGCGTGGGGCCGGGAGGCCGGCGTGGAGGCACAATGGCGAGCCCCGACTTCCCTCGAGGCCGGCACGGTCCCCGGGACAGCAGCATCATCATCGGGCTCCTCGGTGCGGGAAATAATTAGCCCGATTGTCCTCCTCCTCCTCGTCGTCGCAGCTCCGAGTGATGCCTTCATCTGGCCTTTTGACGGCGATCCATTCAATTTCTGCCGAGCTGCACGTCCCTCACGTAGGGGCTGGGAAGTCGAGGCGGTGCACGGAGGGGGCCGGGCTGGGGGATGCTGGAGGAGAGGAGGCAGCGGCTGTGGGCATGCGAAACCTGGGATGCACGTCCCAGGGGTTATGTAGGTTTCCCGCAGCCTGCACACAATGTATGGACAGGAGATGCAGCTGTCTGCAGAATGCAATGGGGAAAAAGGTGGAAAAGAGGAGCCTGGGGCTCACGTGGAAGATGTGGCGTGGGTTTTCGGCAGGGGAAGGCGTGTGGGAATGCTGCCTACGTGGAGACAGTAAAAACGCCCGGAGTGGGGAGGCAGCTATTTTATTTAACCTTTTATAGATGCAAATTTCCATTTTTATTTATTTTTTTTTCTCCTTCCACCCACTCCAGCGAAGCACGGGAGCACACCCACGCTGGCTCTCAGCTGCTGTAAGGCACGAGATGAGCCGCTTCTAAATATACAGCTCCAGCCTTTCACAAGTCATCCCTGACCTTGACTTACCTGGGTAGATGTCGATAATGAGTGATGAATATGCATTGAAATCCCTGATAGCTTTCCAGGGTGGTGAAAAGAAACGATGAATTAGGTCTTTGTGAAGCGCCCGGAGCAAAACACGGGGCTCGGTTTCATCCCTCCTGCAAAGTTTCCTGGAGCTCGGGGCGGGCTTTTGTGATTTGGCCGAGTTTGGGCTCGGGCTCCAGGTGAGAAAGTGCACACGCCGTGCCCAGTGCTGACCTGGCGTTTTGGGAAGTGCTCCCTGGGTCCATATTATGCATAATTTTCCATGCTGTAGGGGGGACCTGCATCGTTCCTTTGGCAGCAAACTGAATTGGGAGAAATTCCTCAAATACAGGTGTTTTTCCTGCTTGTGTGCACACGGCGTGAGCTCTGGAAGCTTGATTTTTTAATCTGTCTGGAGCTGAAGGGGCACAAAACATTACCAAGCATTGTCCCTATGTCAAGTACTATTATTTTAATGGCCCCAAATCCTCTCTTTGAGATTCTTTGTCTGCTGGCACATAGAGAAAGGAGGAGTTGTCTATTCAGGTACAATTCCTTTTTTTTTTTTTTTTTCCTCTTTAATTTATTTTTTGTGGGGAAGAAAAAAAGCCCCAGAGTCTGTTGGGCACATGGGACTGTTGCTGTCTGTTCTAAATGGTCAGGGAAGAAAAATGTTTCCCTCTGGTACACCTCGCAGCCCCCCGGGTACCCCAGCATGCAAAAATCAGTGCCTGCCACTGAAGCCGGTGGGAGCTGCCCTGGGCTTTTGAAAGGCGGCACCGGGGAGCCAGGTCACACAAAGGGAGCGAGTGCAAGGGCAGCTCGGTCCTCAGGAATGTGGAATATTTAAGAAGAAAGAAATCCCTTTTGGAGAGTTTTCTCATCTCTTGTATGCTGAGTCTGCTTTGGCAAGACACCCAGGCAGATGACGAGTGGCTCTTTGCCGTTCTGGCACCGCAACTCGTGGCCTTAATTTGGTTTCTTTAGCTAATGGGTTTATTCTTTTTCTTGAGCCCACGTGCTTCACATACTCTCTCTTCATACCTCTCAGTCTGTTTGCCTGCCCCTGAGAAAAAATCCCCACTCCCCCTCCCCCCCCCCAGCAGCCTCTCGTGTCCCCAAATCATGCTGCCACCGCCAGTCCCACCTGACCCACGGCAGGCAGGGGAGCTGGGGCAGGCATGCTCTTGGACAGCCCATAATTAAACCACATTTTTACGGCGCTGCCATCAGCCATTCACTCCCTGCATTCCTTTCCCATGAGATCTCCAGGCTCGGGCGGCTTGAAGGGGAGATGAGAAATCCCCCGGAGGGGCTTGCTCCTCGCTGCCTTTGCCAGGAGGGCTCCCCGCACGTGAGGCTGGGCGGGATGAGAGGCGGGTGGCTAATCCAAATTCCATTAGGCATCCTTAAGATCTGCCTTTCCTGCCTGTAAAGCACTTGGCTCGGTGCCTTGGCCTTTGGGATGTGTAGCGCCACGTGAACGTCAGCGTGGAGGTGATGTGGGGAGGCAGGGCAGAGGGATGCTGCCGGTGCGCAATTTCCTCTCAGCTGAACCAGTGCCCTGGAGTTCACTTTCTAAAGGATTTTCTGGGGAAAAGCAACTCACCTGGGCAGCTGATCTGTCTGTGTTTCACGCAATTCCGTTGAATCAGAGGAGTTTCCTTTAGCTGGCCAAGTCATTGCTCTGGATTTATTTCCAGCTGCTTGATGCAGGACCATCTTGAGGACAAAATGTAACAAGCTTGGGTTCCTGGGAGAAAGGGATAAGTCACTCTTGTGTCTCTTCTTTTAAATGCTGATGGTTCTGCAGCTGACTAACGTTAGGGTCCTGCTTGCCTTCAGGAAAAAAAAGAAGTTTGCATTTGCATGTGTATCAGCTTAAAAGCTCGCCAAACTTTTTTGAAAAGTTGCTACTGGAGGGTGGAGATCTGAGCACAGACCTGGTGTTTCAGCGTGGCGGCTGCCTCTGAAAGCAGTCTTTGATTTTTTTTTTTTTTTTTATTCCAAACCGGCGCTTACTGTATGAGACACTGTGAGTGCAGACAGACGGGCAGGAGGTGCTGAGCTGGTGGTGGAAAAGCTGACCAAAGGCTGCATTTCTTCCCTCAGATGGTGCCGTCTTCCACACCCTGGCACATGCCCAGGCTGCTTGTGGGCCTCTGTTAGGTTTTCATAGAATCAGTCAAACCGTAGGGATGAGGGCTTGTGTTTGCATTGATTTTTTTTTTTCTTGCAAATGGGGAAACTGAGGCACGGAGGAGCCTGGGACAGCCACAGGTTCCTTGCTTTGCAGCCATCAGGATGTTCTCCTCTGGCTGTCAGGGCTGAATTTGGGTCAGGGTGGCTGAGCAGGGGCACTTGTCTCACTGACTCACGGAGCCATCTGTCCCTGCTCTGGCACCTGCTTTTTCAGTGTTGTGAAAAATAAGGCGGTGGGTTCCCCTGCTCGGATTTTGGTTGTCCATGCTCAGGAAGGGGATGCAGAGGAGATGCTGCAGGGATGGTGGTGCACAGGGAGCAGAGTTTTTTGGGTTTTCTTCAGATCCAAAGGACCTGGAGGAGGCTGGCTCAAAAGCAAGTGCCATGCAGGGTTGATACGAGATGAGCTGGTAGATTAAGGGCTGCTGATGTTTTGCTTTCTCTTCTTCCTCCTCGTAGCCTGTGGGCCGCAGCTCGCCAATTCCCCCACTGTGATAGTGATGGTTGGCCTCCCGGCCCGGGGGAAGACCTACATCTCCAAGAAGCTGACTCGCTACCTCAACTGGATCGGCGTCCCGACTAAAGGTGAGCATCCCTAAGGATGCTTTTCCTTGGTCTGTAGAAAGTGTCTTCCATGGGTGCTATGTAGCTGAGCTGTGCTGGTGTGCACTCCTGGTTTTGATGGTCTTTACCTTTCCTGTGCAGTTTTCAACGTGGGCGAGTATCGCCGCGAGGCGGTGAAGCATTACAGCTCCTATGACTTCTTCCGCCCCGACAACGAGGAGGCCATGAAAGTCCGGAGGTAAGCGTGGGACCTGTATCCCAAGCGGGGTGGTGGAGCTCACGGTTAGCATTGGGGTTACCCCGCTTGCTGTGGGGTGCCAGAAGGGCTGGGCTGGAGCTGGAGATCTCCTTGCATGTGCAAGGATCATCTTTAGGTGATTTAGAGGTGCCAAGAGGTGAAAATTGAAGCTGTTGATGTTTGGTGGTTTAGGGTCCACAATGTGTCCTCCATCACGGGTACCCTGAGGTCACCTTCAGGCTCACCATGAGGTCTGCAGTGATGTTTGGTCTTTACTTCTTTATCTGCCATGCAGAGCACCATGGTGCTCAGTTTTTCAGTAGATTGAGCCTCAGATGTCCCTGTAAGGGGGCAATGTGGCCAGGTTTGGGGTCCTTCACCTCCTTTGTGGGGGTCTGTGTGCCACTTATTGTGAGGACATCAGGACCACAGGGCTCTCACCTCTCTTGCAGGCAGTGTGCCCTGGCTGCCCTGAGGGACGTCAAGCAGTACCTGACAGAGGAGGCTGGCCAGATCGCGGTAAGAGATGCCCTCTGTGGTAGCTGACACTAGTCCTGGTCCCAAAGGTGCTTTCCCCAGTGCAGCTTAGAGCAAATCACCTATGGGAAAAGGGGCTGCTTGCTCACACCAGGGCTTGTCTGGTGCTGACATCCCCATGCTGCGTTGGCCCTGATCTTGCACAGAAATGGGGAAATTAGGACTTTGCAGGCTTGCCAAAATCAGAGTTGGGGATGAACAATGCCATCCTGCTCTGTGGTTGTGCTTCCTCTGCTTGCTAACCCCCACTTTGAGATCCTCTGGGCAATCTGCATCCTCCCCACTGTCAGCTGGTGTATTTGGCATTTAAAATGTGATGAGGAAGCTGAGACTCTTACGTAAGCTGAGAAAGCATTAAAAAAAAAACTTTTCTCTCTACATCCTATAAAATATTTCTTGCTCCCAAACCCCAGCACTTCATCAGTAAATGCTCTGGGGTCTTCCCTCGATCTCTCAGGTTATTTTAGTGAGTCTGTTGCTTCTCCCTTTATTTTTGTAAAAAGTTCCCTGAACTTAGGCAGCTGGGATATCAGGAAGGATGTTACAAAATGCCCTCCGTGAGAGAGAAAAGTGTGTGGCTCGTGTGAGCTGTTCTACAATCTCCACTACTTCCCCTGGTTTTAAGTTGAGGAAGGGCTTGCTGAGAAACCAGGCATCTGTGTTGATAAGCAAAAATTTGTTTTTAAGGTTTTTGATGCCACCAATACCACACGGGAGAGAAGAGGGATGATCCTAAACTTTGCCAAAGAAAATGGGTTCAAGGTTGGTACCATCAGGCTGCGGAACATGTTTTATAGTCCACAACAGTGAAAAAATAAACATCAAGAATACATTAATTCTCCAGGACGTTAGTGGGGTGGAGGGAGAGCTCTCTGGGTGAAGTAGGGAAGAAGGCTGGGGTGAACGAGAGCTGGTTGAATGTCCTAGGTCTTGCAGGTCTTCAGCTGAGCTCTGCTTTGCCTTGCAGGTGTTCTTCATTGAGTCTGTCTGCAATGACCCCACGGTAGTTGCCACCAATGTTATGGTAAGTATGGAAGCAGCTTGCTTTTGTTTTCCCCTGTGTAGGATTTTCTACCTGTGCCCAACTGGGTTCTTATCAGAAGACATCTGACATCTTGCCAGACTCAGTTGAGGGTTAGGAGTTTTTCAAATCTTGTTATGACATTCCTTCTGGGATTATAAAGGAGCCTTCCCAGGGCTGACTGGAAGTAGCCTTATCTCCAGCTGTAGGTCTGTACTTTGCCAGTTGTCTTACAGCATCTGGGAATGTGTCATGGGATATCCAAAGTCTGCAAGAGGTTTTTCCTTGGGTTTTGTTCTGCCCCCAGGACTGGCTCCACAATGGGCACCAGAACCAGCACATGGTATCTGCTCCTGCTGGGAGCTGCTGCCCTGTGGCTGGTTGGGTGGTTGCACGCTGCCTTTTCCCTGATGCTGCTAAAATGCTCAGTTTAGTTTTTTATTATTATGATTCCTTTGCAACACCCTGAAGCTGTTTTTTTGCAGGATTTAATCCCTTCCTTTGATGGAAAGTAGTTCTTGAAGGGCGGAAAAAAATGAACTAATATCTCAGTGTAGATTTCTGCTCCACGGGGTGCTTGTGGATGAATAGTGCTTTTCGTGCTGGGATAGTGCAGAAAATAGCTGTGAGCCTGGGGTGCTGCTGCTTACATTGCTTGGCTGTTATCCTGTTGGTTATCCTGTTGGCTTCAGCATTGCTTGGGAGGTTACTGATGTAACTTTGAGGAACTTTGTGTGTGTTCTGGATATTCCTGTGGCCTACTTTGGGTCTCGTTCAATTCTTTTCTTTCTTATAATAAGCAATGGCTGTGAAAATGTCTCAGTCGATAGCTGGATCTTGGCAGGGCTTTGAGATTAGCATGGTCTGACTGTTGGATCCCTGCTGTGCCCATAGCCTCACATAGGCAGCAGCCTTCCCTACCTGCCTGGAAAGCTTCCTAACCACTCCTTTTGGTGTGTTTTCTCCCCTGCTGCAGGAAGTAAAACTGTCCAGCCCTGATTACCGGGACTGTAATTCAACCGATGCCATGGAGGACTTTATGAAGAGAATCAATTGTTACCAGGCCAGCTACCAGCCACTTGACCCTGATGACTATGACCGGTAAGAAACTTTGCTGACCTCTGGTTGGGCTGGTTTTCAATGCCTTTTGTTTGCCTGGAAAGGGGTAATGAAGTATGAGGTTGTATTTCACTTTGTGTTCAAGTACGTGACTGTTCTGGAGTAACATATTGCCAAGCCTTGCTGTAAACTCAGGTATCTTCCTTGAATGCTCAATACGGTTTTCTCCATCCCTCTGTGAGGGAGCTAGGCAGCAAAACCTTCCCAGGCTCTTGTGGGTCCACATGTGCTGGTTTCTGGGGTGTTCTTTTCATGGTCCCAGTTAAAGGAAGGGATTGCTTAGATAGACTCAAGGTTGAGCAAGCCCTGTGGTTTCCACCTTTGCTGTTATGTGTGACGGTGTGGGCTGCAACGTGTTGCCTCCCAGCCTTTCCACTGCTCACAAATACATCTATGTGCTCTGCGCAGATAATCCTGGGCCAGCTGAGCGCTGTCCTGGGGTGGAACGTGCTCCCTGCTAGGTCTAATCCTCTTACTGCGGCAGGGAGGAAGGGTGATTACACTGGTGTTACTTCTCTCTCTGTGAATTGCTGTTGCCTATCAGCTTCCTGTTGAAAATAGCCTGAAGGAAATCCTTTTAGCTGGGTGATTATATTGACTGAGATACCTCACCAGGCTGTTTTGTGGGGGTGGTGTGTGGTTTTTCTGCTTTCCCTGTTGGCATCCCCCTCATCCTTGCTGTGCTTTCCCTAGGGAGCTTTCTCTCATCAAAGTCATCGATGTTGGCCGGAGGTTTCTGGTCAACAGGGTCCAGGATCACATCCAGAGCAGGATTGTTTACTACCTGATGAACATCCATGTCCAGCCCCGCACCATTTACCTATGTCGGCATGGCGAGAGTGAGTTCAACCTCAAGGGAAAGATTGGAGGTGACTCTGGCCTCTCCAACAGGGGCAAGAAGGTAAGGGAAAGGAATATTCCCCCGTGGAGCTGTAAATGTGGTGGCTGTAGGAGATGCTGTGCATTGGACTAAGTGTATTTTTGATGTCACCTTCGGTGATATCATCTGGTGACATTAGAGGATCTGTCCATAGGGCTGGTTAAATTTGGGCTTGAGCATGGCCTCAAAACAAGACCGCAGCCACTGGTTTTGCATGCAGTTAGGAGCTGATAGAGACTGGTCTGCAAACCTCTTTAGGAGAAAATATCATTGTTTGGGTGGGTTCAGCCCTAACACAGGTAGAGTGGGATGTGGGAAGACTGCTGCCACCCATTGGGTGAGCTAGACAGCGCCAAGGGTGCCTTTGCTTTGTTTCATAGACACAGTAAAGTGAGTTGCTCCAGGAAGAGTTAATAACTATTTTGGCTTGCCATCACCATTTTGAAGTCCAAATTGAGTCAGCTGAGGTGTAACTATTATCAAGAACTATAGCGTACATCGAGTTAGCACTCTGACAAATAAAATCCTGTGGTTAAGGATGGTCTGGGATCTTTCAAATCATCATAGGAGAGGCCAGGTTGTGATGGGGCTTCTTGGATGCTGCTTCTTGATTATATTAGGCTGCCATTCTTTGTCTGCATGATCCTTGTAGCATTTGGAAATAAATGGTGTGTGAGGCTGCTCTTCACCTTAGCAGGCCAATACATCTGCCTACAGAAGGCAAAAGAGGTCCTGGAGAGGACTTAGTGGGAAGCAGGGAGGAAGGCCCATTGGGAAGCTGTGGGTCAGGAGTCAACCTCTTCTTTGTGTCCTACAGTTTGCACTGGCACTGAACAAATTTGTTGAGGAGCAGAACCTAAAGGACCTCAAAGTCTGGACCAGCCAACTAAAGAGAACAATCCAAACAGCAGAAGCACTCCAGTTGCCCTATGAGCAGTGGAAGGCACTCAATGAAATAGATGCTGTAAGTATCTCTGGCCTCTTCTTATTCTTGCCTAGATCTCACCTTTTATGGGCAGACTTTCCTTCTGAAGGAGAATAGTACTTTTCCTGCTCTAGTACTCACAACTTGGCATTAGAGGTTCTACCTTATGCAGTGTCTTCAAGGGGATGGCTTGAATGAGTGGGTTAAAACGATATTCGCTTGGACCTGCCCTCTATCTGATCTCTCCAAGGATTAAAGACAAATGCCTTGAAGGGTTTGTGTGTTAGGCGTACTGATGAATTTTGATTTCAGCAAGGCCCATAACCTCTTGGATGTCCTGTTCTTGCAGGGTGTGTGTGAAGAAATGACCTATGAAGAAATCAGGGACCAACATCCAGAGGAATTTGTTTTACGCGATCAGGATAAATATTACTACCGCTATCCTTCTGGAGAGGTAGGCCTGTGAAGAGACCTCCAGAGACATGGCTGTTGTTTGAACATGGCCTATTTGTTTTCATGCTACTTGGGCATAGAGGACAGGAGAGTAGAGGAGAAAGCAGATGCTCCAAGAAGTAAGGATTAAGAAAGGGTCAGGGCTCCCATTTAACTTTTGCTTTTAGCTCTTGTAATATATGAAGATCTCACTAAGAAGCACAACACTTAAATAGGCCAAATTACTTCATAGCCAATTATTTGGGAAAGTCCAAAGACCTCCTAGTCTAGCCTCCGTCATTAGGTCCACTTGGTCTTGTGGTGCCAAGGTTTCTCCCCTTCTTCCACTTCCAAATTAGTAATTTCAGCCCCTGCTCTCTGCGTCATTTGCTGAGGGCTGATGTTGATATCTCTGTTTGCTCCTGGCATGGGGAACACAACCTGCTTTCAAGGTGTGACACACTAAGGTGGGAACTGACGTCAGTCTTGAGTGATGCTTTAGGTTGTGAACTGGGCTTTTTAGCACCAAATTAAGTCATGTGCATTGACATTTGGGAAATGTAAATGTTTGGAGACATACTAAGGCCGGCATGCCTAACAGAAGAATGTCAGGGAATGGCTGGCACCGACTCTAAGTATCTGGGGTTCCTTCTGGGTGCTTGTCATAGTGCTTTATGAAACCCTTCAAAGCCCTGGTTGTTGGTTTAGTTTAGTCAGAAGCAAGAAAATAATAGATGGACCAAGACAATGCCCATTGTTCTTTGAAAGGTCCTTGTTTTCCTGGCTCTATGCTTATCTCCCTGCTCTTCTGTCCCAGTCCTACCAAGATCTGGTGCAGCGCCTAGAGCCAGTCATCATGGAGCTGGAGAGACAAGAGAATGTCCTCGTGATCTGTCACCAGGCGGTCATGCGCTGCCTCCTTGCTTACTTCTTGGACAAAAGTGCAGGTGAGGTCCACAACCCTGGCGGGGGGGGAGGCTGATCCTGCTGTAGGAGGGATGACAGATGGAGCTCTGAAGAGATGAATAGGGGTTCCTGTCCATGCAGGGGCTGGAGAATGCATTCCTTTGGTATGGGATGGCTTTAGGTGTTGAGGAATTTGTCCAAACCTGCATTTGGAGAGTGGTTGGGGTAACTCTCCTGCTTTGCTTTCTCTGCAGATGAAATGCCCTACCTGAAGTGTCCTCTTCACACAGTATTGAAGCTGACCCCGGTGGCCTATGGTAAGTGTGGCATTTCTCCTCGATGTGCCCAGGTGTTTGACTTGTGCCTCCCCTGGGAGATGGGCAGGGCTCAGGGGTGGAGCATCCTGCACCTCTTGGCTTTTCTGACAACCTCTCCATCTCCCTGTGCTCCCTTCTGCAGGCTGCCGGGTGGAATCCATCTCTCTGAACATCGAAGCTGTTAACACCCACAGGGAGCGGCCAGAGGTGAGTGTTGCTCTTCCTCAGCCATTCCCTGGTGCCCCTTTTCTTTCCCATGTGGTCACCCGGCAGTGAGCTTGCCTGGGGTGGGCATGGGGAGATTATTGCTCAGCCAGGTGCTTGGAAGTGCCCCTGGAGCATCACAGGGGTTCTTGCTCTGCAAAGATGTGGCTGATCAAGGGTTTTCCAAGGGAAAATGACTCTTGCATGTGCCTGCTTTCCAGTGTGTTTGCTCAGATGAAAGTTCACCCAGGGACAGGTCCTTCCTGGGCTCTGACTTTCGCCTTTGCAATCATCTGTTTGCCCAAAGAGGGAATAGAGCACTGAATGGAGAAGGCTTCTTCTCCCAGGTGTCCCAGCTGGTTGGTAGAGCCCAAGATCAGTGGCTCGTCCAACATCTCCATCCTCTGTGTTTTATCCTGGCATGCCCACAGCTCCGTGTGGCTACCAGAGTCCTGTTCTCTATAGGGTGCTGGGGGAATAGACCCCTTGCATGGAGGGAAAAACCCCATAAGGTCTGGTCTGTGTGCTTCACGAAGAGCTTGAAGGCCAGAGCAAGGGGTTGCCAGTCCAGTGTTGGGGTTGGACAGCCACCCACAGGGGACCCTGTGTCCAACTTCCCAACTTGCACGTAGTGGTGATGGGTCCCAGCTGGGCGTTGGATGGTCAGATCCTGTCCCATTTTTGGCCACATCTTTAGGGGTGAATCCAATCCTTCCCCATGGTCTGTCAGGGCTGTTGATGCCCTTGTCCACTGCCGTGGCTGGGGGTGGCCAAGGGCTGCGTGGTGGGGATGGAGTGAGACACATTCAAAGCGCTTGGGTTCCTCTGCTCGGCTGCACGGGCGCTGCCCCTCCATCCCCCCGGCTTGAGTTGGAGCTTGGTGCTGACCCTCGCTGGCTGCTCTGTGCGACTTCCCCAGTCTTTCTTATCAGCCTGGGCTCACTCTTCTTTCCTCTTCTTGCTTTCATGCCCTGGGGCAGAGGGGCTGCCTTTGAGGAGCAGACTGATGGGCATGTCTCTGGCGTGCCAAATCATCGCTGTTGATTACTGCTGCACTTCGTAGTAATACCTATTAACTTTTTTGTGATCAAAGGCTCAGGTGAGGGGAAATTCTGTCTCATTTCTGAGTGCAGGGCTTTTTTTCCTTCCCTTCTTGGGAAATCACAGTGCGCTCTTGAACATTTTGCATCAGTTTCCTTTTTTTTCGGTGTCCAGAACCTTTCAATGCATCCAACTAATCCTTTGCACGTCAACAGCAATTGTGGGGGAAAAGCGGAGGCTGCTTTAAGGAAAAAAAAAGAAAAACAAAAACCTGCTTCTTTTTTTCTTTATAACTGTCGCCTTCTTCCCTTTTTTTTATTTTACTTTATTTTTATTTACTTTTTTTTTCTTTTTCTCACTCTAATTTAGGAAGCAAAGAAGGGACCTAACCCGCTCATGAGACGTAATAGCGTTACCCCTCTAGCAAGCCCAGAGCCCACCAAAAAACCTCGCATCAACAGCTTTGAGGAGCATGTGGCTGTTTCTTCCGCCCTGCCAGGCTGTGTTCCTCAGGAAGTGCCCACGCAGCTGCCGGGACAAGTTAGTTGAACTCTTTTTTTTGGTTTTTGTTTCGTTGTTGTTCTTGTTGTTTGTTTGTCGTCCTCCTCCTGTTGCTCCTGAAGCTGGGGAACGGCTTGCACTTGTCGCATCCTGTGCTGCTGTCTTTGAGATGCTCTCTCCCTGCTTCTCCCATGGCTGCTGTCCTCCTGCATCACGTTGGTTTGAGGAGCACCTGGCGAAGGGTGGCTGTCGGCCCTCTCATGGGTTTTGAGAGCATCGGAAAGCCCCCAAAGCTCTGAGCTGAATCAAGCAACTACATTAATTTAGGAATTGCCTCAGTGTCCCTCCCCTTCTGACACTGCTGTATCACAGGATAACGGTTGAGGTTGGAGGGGACCTCTGGGGGTCATCTGGTCCAGGACCTGCTCAGGGCAAAATAGAGCAGGTTGCCCAGGACCATGTCTGGATGGGAGCCACTTCTCTAGACCTAATGGCTCGTGCCTTCCCCCTGGATGTACTCAGCTCTGCTGTAGACCTGGGCATTGCAATAAGATAGATGAGGGTTTTGGGCTTCCTTGAGAAGATGCTACAAGGACCCATCTTTGCCTGTGGGTCTCTCTTCCTTGCCAGAGCAATAGGCAAAATGGACTAAAACTGAGTAGAAGCCTCTTTGATGCACAAGGCATGGTGAACCCAGTCGCCTTGTGCAGCCCTGCATGAAAACCTGTTTTTTTTTTTTTTTTTTGTTTTTGCTGCCCCCTGTTTGTGTTCTCTCTTCTTTCCCAGTGGGTGAGAGCATGAAGAAAGTTTTTTTTTTTTTTTTTTTTTTTTCTTCTCAATGAGCAAAATACTTGGTTACGGAGCTGGAGTGCTACCAGAGATGCTTATGAGCCCCTTTGCCATGCTGCCTCTCCCCCCTGGCTGCTTGTTGGCTCTTCCTGCCTGCTTTTCATGTTGCCTGGTGTCTACCCACCCCAAGTGGGATTAGGAAGGCTGCCATGCTCCAATCACCCTTCTGCTTGGCAGCTGCTTTGCACAAACCTTGCCACCCCAACTGGCTTCTCCATCTCTTGGGGCTCTGCTTGGGCTGGCCAAGTCCTGCAACAAACCCTCCTTTGATTTGGGGTTTGGAAGTGCTCGGGTGCCCCTCGCTGCCACCCACTGTCCCCTGCCGTCTCCCATGGCATTACTGACACATCTCTTTCCGTTCTCTCTGTCTCTCTACAGCCTTTACTAGGAAAGGCATGCCTGTAAGTACCTTCTTGCGTCTTATTTCCCTTCCTACCCTCTTCCTGTGTTTTCTTGCCACTGGTTATTTTGTTGTTGCTGTGAAAACCGGCTGGGGCATGGTTTTCTTGGAGTTGATATTTCTGGGTCTTAAGTGTGGGATTTGGGTGCGTCTTGGTAGTGATAAAGAGGGGGCTGTGGGTGTTGTGTTGTCCAAACCATAAGTATCCTACCTTGATTAAATGCACCAGTTTGGTTGGGAAACGAAGTGAATTATCACTTGCAGATGCTGCCTAAATTCCTGCTTCCTCCCTGAGTAGTCACTGGATGGGAGATGCCGTTGGGTTTTCCTGGAGTTCTCTGTGGCAGCGCTTTGTAACGTAGGTGATAGACCCCGGTGGTCTGTCCTTCCTGGGGGCTGAGTTGTGTCTGTGAGTGGTGGCACCAGAGAGATTCCTGGGGAAGGCTCTGACCTCAGCTCCCAGCAGGCTTTTATCACCTGCATGGGAGCAGGAATGTATTCTGGGGAGCGGGGCTGATCCTGGGTCCTGGCATCTGTAGTTCTGCCAACCTGAATTTTGGGAACAGCCAGCCCAGATGTCTTGGGCAGATTAGACACAAGGATGTGCTCCTCATCTAGCTCCTTTTAAAAAGGCAAGATGCCTTTGACATATAATGCTCTAATTAGGATTAACTGAGGCTTTGACACTTAAATGCAGTGCTGTTAGATCCTTGTGTACTAGGGACAAGATAGCTTCTGGATATATCCAGAGCATTTGGACTCTTTTCATGGTACATCTCTGAGTTAACAGAGCATCAGCCACTGGAAAATGTGCTCAAATGTCTTCTCAAAGACCAGGGAGATGCTGAGGCTGAGGTAGTGCCCAGGGGTCTCTTTGTCGTCAATGGTTTAGATCAGCCTATGTGCATCCTTGTCCTGGTTCATTTTGTGGGCTGAAGATGAAGGAATTTGCTATAAACTGGTGCGGCTTGTGTGTAACTGGTGTGAACCTTGTGTTTCTTCCCTTTTCCCCAAACATGATGTTAGAAAAGTCAGGCTTGGCTTTGCTGATGGGTGTGTTGGGGAAGAGCATGCTGATGCTCCTGGGTGAATGTAGAGGTTGGGTTGCTCAGCGTGGCCTGCATGCCCATGCTCCTTGCTGCTTGTAGGCACGGAAGCCCCTGATGAAGTGCCTGGTCCTCCTGGGTTGCTTGCAAAGTGGTTTTGTTGTTGTCCATCCCTCCATTCACCTTTTTCTCCCCAGTCCACGTTGCAATAGTAAAAACACTGCATGCGTTGGTGCCAGCTGGGACATCAAAAGCATGAGTTTGGGGAAATCTGCATGGGGTTGTGCTAGACCCCGAGCCCAGCTGGAGCAGGTGTGATGGTTTACCCATCCCAGGTGGGTTGGGAGCAGCAAGGTGAAAATCTCCAGCTGCGGGGAGCCTTCCTCCACCTGTGTGGGGCTTAGGGGTTGGTTTTGAGGGAGCCTGGAAGACCCCATAGACCAAAGGCTTGCTGGCACCCTCACTGCTGCCAAATTGTATGAGTGTCCTGTCCCCCACCATGTCCCCTCCCCCCCCCCCCCCCCCCCCCCCCCCCGGCGGGGCGGGGGGGGGGGGGGGGGGGGGG
>NC_048893.1:3228443-3358250 GCF_011077185.1 Oxyura jamaicensis
CCACCGGTGCCAAAATTTTTTAGGGGCCTGCCCCCCCCCCCGTCCCCCCCCCCCCCCCCCCCCCCCCCCCCAGCCTGTCTGGGGCCAGGGGAGGTGGAGGTTACCTCCCTTCCCAGTTTGTGCTGCTGGAGGTGCTTGGTAGTGGGTGCATTGTTGCACTGACCATCACCAGTGGGGGCTTGTCCCCTGGTTCTTCCAGATGGGGACACGTGGAGAGGCCAGGGATACAGCTGCGTGCCTCCTGACTGTGGGGTTGAGCTGGTTTGGGTTTGCAGGACTAACTGCTGTGATGATTTCTTCCCCTTTTGCTTGGTTTGTGATCCAAGGTGCACTTTGTAACGACGACCCAATTTAAAGTCTCTCCTCTCCCCTCCCTTCTTCTCCCCTTCACTTTTCATGCTTAAAGACGACCAGTTTGTCACTTTCTCAAAGTTTTCTCTTTACTAATATTTCCAAGGTAAATGGCTGTGGGTGCATGTGGCTTTTCCTAACCCTCACTGTGTTTCCTTAGATAATGCAGACCAGCTTGTCCCACTCTGCCTTGTAGTCTCGCCATGGTTGCTGGTGCTTGTAAGAGGCAGCTTAGGTAGTAAAAGATTAAAAATGCTGAGAAACCTCCCTAGGTGTTTCCTACTCCCTTCCCCTCTGACCTTTTTGTGCAGTTTCGTGAATTGGGAAATGTATTTGTTGCGGTCATCTCTTTGGGTGTCTCCTCTGGATGCTCTCCTCCAGGGGCTGTTTTCCTGGGTGTCTCTGGGTTTGTGGTGATAGCAGCAGGGCTGAATTTTGCTCCAGCCATTCCACCACCAGTGGTGGCTGGTGGCCAGGCCAACTCCTTGGCACCGTTGCTCCTCTGTCCTGAGCTGTCTTTTTTGGGCAAACAGTGGCCTCCACCCAGCAGGTGGGGGGGGATGCTGCCCAGCCCCAAGGGAAGCTGGAGAGATGCCTAAGGGGGCTCCTGGAAGGAATGTTGTGTCCTGTCTCCATGTCTTGCATGGACCAAAGAGCGGCTCCAGGCGTAACTCGGTTTTTAGGGGTATCTTTGCCAGGTTCCCACCCTGCAGATAGTAAAGCTGGGTGATGCTCAAGGGAGGGATGCAGGTAGCAAGTCAGTGCATCTCCTCCTCACCTCTCTCCTTGGGTGGACAGTGTCCTCTCATTCTGTGGTGGACGCTTTCGTAGTGCCCTGTGGCGTGGCTTTACTGCCTCTGTCCCCTTTTGATGTGCACATAGAAGATGCTGGCTGGGGTGAGGTCTGGTCCCAGCGTGACCCCAACCATGCTCCTTCCTCTCTCGTTGCAGAACATGAACAACTCGCAGAAGCCGTCGTGACTCTGTTGGCGCTGTCGCAAGGCCACCAGCGATGCCAGCTCCCATCCCATCGTCATTTCTTGAAGCTTGCTTGTAAAACCGGTCTCCTCCGTTTGCGGTGAGGTCGACCCTCGGCTGTTTCTATCCACGCCCGTTCATCTGCAAACTGCTCTGCTGAAGGGGGGAGAGAGGCAGGAGAGCGAAGGAGAGGAGGGAGACGAGCTCCCAGGTTCACCAGGTCTCCAGGCTTGCAGCATTGCTCTCCTCTCCGGCGTCCTGCTAGAGCATAGCAAGCTGTAAAGTGCTTCTAGTGCGCAGGCGTCTCCGAGTTTAATTTTCCTTTGTAAGCGGTTTTGATCTCCTTTTGTATAGCTGATTGGTACCCATCCGTCTTGGGGTGGAGTGTATATATGTGAATGGTGTGGGGTTAGCAGAGAAACGGGGGGAAGAGGGGTGGGGGGAACAAAGGGGGACTTCATTTTTATTATTATTATTACTAATTATTTTGCAAGGAAGCCCCTAACGCACTGTGCTGCAGTCCTCAACCCGCACCAGCTACAGCCTGTCGCACACCTTGTTGAGGTGCACAAGAACTGCTGGTTTAAACCAAAAAATAATAATAGCAAAAAATATATATTTATATATATAAAACCCCATATGTCAACTGATATAGCTTGAAGGGGTGTGCAGAGAATATAAATCTGCTGCTGAAACCGGCCATGAGCTGCTTGTAGCATAGAGGGGGAACCACACTGATGCTGGCTTGGGCAGACCCCAGTCCCTGGGCTGCTCCGAGTTCAGGTGTGTTTTGATTTTTTTGGCAAGGGGACTGAGTGCCACTTGAGGTGATGTGCTGGTAATTGGCCTCCTCTTTCCTCTGGCTCAGGGGGAAAGAGATGTAGGGGGGTGAGAATGCCTGCAGTGCTGCAGGAGGTAGGTGGCCGGGCTGAGCTGGATGCGTCGTGCAGGCGAGCAGGTCTTTTGGATGGCTCCTAGGAGTCCCGGTGTGTCTGCAAAAAGTCACGAGAAGAGACATTTTTTTTTTAATTTAATCTATACACATGCACACGCATGTGTGTGGGTATATGTATATATAGAAACCGCTTGGTTTTTGCACTTTATTTGTGGCAGGAGCTATTTTATTTCTTATTTTTTTAAGCTGTGCCTCTTAACAGGGGAAGCCTGAATGCAGGCAACTTTTTTTCTTTTTGCACGCTGGGAAGCTGGGACTACACAAAAGCAGTAGTTTTGGCTTCTGAGGTGTGCATGTGTGCGTGCAGGGGAAAACGGGGCAAGGTCCTGGTTTGCGCTCCTTCAGCCCTTCAAACCACCTTCCTGGTGGCTTGAGATACAAGAACCCTTCTTGGCAGCCTGGCCTAGGCTGTGAGCCAGCAGTTAAAGGACAATTAACCACTACTGCTTTGTGCAAAAATCTGTGGTTCCCTGCCCCATCCTATGTATTGCTTTTTCTTTATCCCTGTCTTGTGCTTTTTCCCTGCACAAGTGAGCTGGAGGCAGGAGGTGAAGGTGGTCAAGTCCTCCTTTATCCCCTTTTTTGGGGGGGGACTGGAGATGGGGCAGTCCTTTGGTTTTACCCCTCCTTTGGCTTCCTCCTCTCCCCGGGTAGGAACCAACATCCATGCAGATGGGAGCAGAGTTTTGGGGGAAGTGTTTTTTTTTTTATTTTTTATTTTTTATTTTTTGAAATGTATATATATATTTTTTTTTTTAGGTGGGGAGGTTGGTTCCTTTGCCCTTTGGGAAAAGGCGAACCGCAGTGCCTAGCACTTCAGTCTCATGCAGCAAAAACCACGTTGCATGGGCTCAACAGCAGGATGGGTCTGGGACCGTGCTCAGTCCCTATCCAACCCCAGGAGCCCATCCTGGTGGTGCCCTGCCTGCGTGCGCATGTCCATACGTGTATATTCCTGTACAGACGAAACAAAAACACCTCCCCCTCCTTTTTTTAACCGCATTAAAGCAGCGTCCTGCATGCACGTGCGGTTGACGTCTGCCCTTTTGGTTTCCCTGACTTTGAGAGAGGGGAGTGCCTGGGGAGGGCGACTCGCTGGCCCTTGTAGCCCGTTTCCTGGGGAGTTATCTTTCTCCTCCTGCTACCAGGAGATAAGCTGGCAAATGCAAACATGACGTCTGGCTGCCCCTGATCAGTCCTGTAAGCGTGTAATTCTGCAGATGTTTTGGCATGTATTTGTGTGTGTACATATATGAATTCATATATATAAATCTGGAAAAAAACATCCTTAAACTATTTCTTCCTCTGGAAATACTAAAAGTCTCAGTCCCACAAAAAGATAAAACCTGGTCATGTTTTTTTTTCTTTCTTTTGTGATATCTTTTCTTTTTTCCCCCATCAAGAGGGAGCAGCAGAGTGGTCTTCTCTTGCTTTGGGGGTAGGTGGCAGGATGGTGTCACCCCCAACCCATTGAGTTTTGGCTAACAGATCCAGGACCAGGCAAGGATGCTGCAGCCAAGGAAGGTGGCCAGAGGGGACTTGTTGAACCACACCAGTAGTTTTCCCTCCACCCCCTTATTTTTTTTGTTTTCCTTTGTGATACTTGAATTTATTTTTTTATGATTTTTTTTTGATAGCGAACTGCTTTTTATTTATTTAATGTATACTGCAGAGCTTGGAGAGAAGGGTAGTTACTTGGGATTCTTTTTTTTGTGTGTGTGTGCTTTGTTAACTGTTCTGTATATACGTCTGGAATAATTGCCTGATACAAAGCTGTGCCAGCTTAAAAACAGGGTATGCCTTTCAGAAATTTGTATATTTTGCAGTTGCTGGACCAATAAAATATCTTGTTGAAATATGGATGTGGCTGGCTCTTGCCTTGCTTTGGAATCATGCCCTCGGGTACCTCTCCTGCAGCGTGGGGGGCCCTGAGGGTGACCATGTGCATTCCCCTCCTTCCTTGCACCTATGGGGACCGCTCCAGCCCCATGCCACTTGGATCCCATAACCTAGCCCTTTTATTGAGCCCTGTTGCAGCAATTTTATGGCTTCGGTTATGGTTCATGAAAATCCTGAGTGGGGTTCATCCAACCACATGCTGATGTTACTGAAGTATGCCCCAAGCTCTACCCACTACAGCCCTTGCCTATAAGAGTCCAAGGTGCTGCGCAGAGCCATGCCCTGCCCCAGTCTCTGCCTAGGCCTAGCCATTTATTCAAACTGAGTGATTCTTGAAACTCATACCTGCTTTAAACTATTTGGTGCTAAAGGAAGCCATAGGGCTGGATCAGAGCTGTCCTCTGAGCTCGTGGCTGTCTTTGTCCCCAAGGCAGGAAAGCACTAGATGTCACCTGCCAATGAAGACCTGCCAATGAAGCTGTCAAATTCCATGTAAAGAGAATGTTTGTTTTTGTGTATGTTTTATTGACTTATTTTTTTTTTCCTGGCTCCAAAGCAGAACTGGGACAGGAGTCAGGGCATGGTGTAATTTGGATATGATGCTCTGGAGTGCATTTGGGTTGATTTTCCTCATGTGGTCAAATGCTCATTGCCCTTAAGCAGCTGTGCCTCTGACAGCCTGTCTGGGGATGAAAGAAAAAACAAAAACAAACCTGTACCATCAGACCATTGGGTGATGGGTGCAGCCCCTGCTCTAATCTTCCCTGGGGTTTCAGAGTAGGAGGAACCTTTTGGCACCAAGACTTGCTGCAATGTGCAGGGACTGTCTGCCTTCTCCCCTTGGCCCCTCTGTTCTGTAAGATTTTAAGCTTGACTCGAGACAGCTGCAAAACTTTTTCCTAGGTGTATGTGCAGGTAGGGGAAGCGTTGATGCTCATCCTTGCAAACATCCTCGTGGTGCAGCACACCCCGTGCTCACCAGGAAAGCCAGAAACCACAGGACCCTTTTTGTTTTGCATCTCCAGCAACCTGCTGGCCTCCCTGACCCAAGCAAGGACAAATTGTTCCTGCCTTATTTCAGGGCAGGGAGCGTGGCCTTGCACCCGCCTTGTGCACAGACCCGAAGGATGCAGCAGGCTGAGGTTGCGCATAGACACAACAGCAGCGCTGCTCCCCACGTCCCTGGGCAGGCAGGGGTTGTTGGAAGCCACAATAATCTTGTCCTTGTGGGGAGAAAAAGCTTTTGCCTCCCAAGGCACGGCTGTGGACAGCATTTCTAGGGCTGTTCTGCAAGAAAATGCTCCCCACAAAAAACCTTTGCTCTTTATTCAGCATGCAGGGGCAGGATGGGGATTGTGTTGCACCATCTGCGCAGGGGCAGGGGGGCATGGTTCAGCACCATCCCTGCAGCATCCTTTTGTTTTATTTATTTATTTTTTTGCACGACACGTTTTGCACCATCGCAGACGTTCCTTGAGGCAGGGCGGATTTAAAGGTCACTCCTGACAGCGGGAACATTGCCCTGCTCACAGCCGAGTCCTTGTCATTTTGCCGGGTTCCGTTTTCATTAAATTAAATAAATAAACCCCAAGCTCGCTGCCAGCAAACAAGCCTAGAAAACTTATGATTGCCATTAAAAAAAAAAAAAAAAGAAGCAGAGCAGTCATGCTGGCTGACTCAGCTCTGATTGATGGCTCAGGAATGCGTCTGATACGTGCGAGGGATTAAATAAACTGTGGGCAAACCTACACAATGCAGCACGCTGTATGAAACGCAGCCGGCACCCCGCTCACCTGCCTGCGGCTGGGGAGTGCCTGCCGCCGCGTCATGGGATCTGGGGGGGTCGTTTTTATTTTCCACTGCAAGAAAAAAAAAAAAAAGAAAAGAATGGGTATTTTTTTTTTTTTTCTGAGGGGGGAGGGTTGCTTTGCAAGGAAACTGCTGATTGAGGGTTTTAATAGGGATTATTTAGCTTTGCAACAGTTCCAGGTAGCTAAGTGCAGGTGTGTGTGTTTTCTATGATGGGTTGGGATGGGATGGGATACAATGGGATGGGATATGATGGGATGGGGGCAGCTCTGGGCTTGTCTCACCAATCTCCCAGATCTTTGGGTGTGATGCAGCCCATCCCCATGTGCAGCTGGGCTCAGTGTGGGCCCAGGAGGTGCCAGCTCACTCCTGGCACCCCAATAAAACCCTTTGGTTGTGGCTCCCACTTCCCAGACCCTTCTCCTCCCACCTCCTCCTCCCTTTTGAGACATGAAAATAAATTGGAAGCCCAAAAACCTCGAAGAAAAGCAATCCCTCCTGCAGCTGTGGGAGTGGGATTGGCAGTGCCTGGCGGTTACCCCAGCTGGGGCAGGAGAAGGCCAGGTGGATGGAGGCACAGCAAAGTGAAGAAGGTTTTATTTGTAGTGATGCTCACCCATGCTCATCGAGGGGTCCCCAGGCTATCCGTGCCTTGGCTTTGCACCAGCCACTGTCATACTGGTAATAAATTGGAGAACCCTCCTGCTCTGTCCAAAAATCCCACAGACATCGAGTGTTTTTTGAAAACCTCTCTCAATTTAAAAGTCAGGTAAAAAAAGATGCAACTGGAAGGGAAAAAACCTCCTATTACATGGTGCCCTCCTGGCCCGTGTCCCACTCCATGGGAGCAGCCATCAGAGGTGCTCAGAAACTTTTCTGGCCTTCCAGTGACAGATGCTTTGTGACAACCCCTTGCAGCTTCCTGAACAAATACACAGATTTTTTTTTTTCATTTTTTTTTCAGGTGATGGGGTCAAAAGGAGAAACCAGATTGTGTCATTTCCCTAGCCATGTGCTTTTCCTTTCTAATAATTTTCCTTCTGGGGTCTGGCCTGTTGGCTATGGATGATCCAGCCTCTGCTTCTGGAGCCACTGTTCTCCACAGACACAGCAGTACCCAGGGGACACCTTAAAGGTTTGGTCCCTTGGGTCCTGCTGGGAGCATTTCTGGGAAGGAGATGGTTAGAAAAAGAGAACTGAAACCAAATGTAGCTGTCGGCAATGCTGGAAGAAATTGCATCGCGTGGATGGGGAAACAGCAGTGAGAGCAATACTGAAATGGTTGGCATCACCCTGAAATTCTTGCTCAGTGCATATGGTCACAAAGTTTCTTCTGTCTTGTGTCCCCCCATTAAGTGCCCTGCTGAGTCTCTGTCCAAACCGACCCCCTTTTTTTTTTTTATTTATTATTATTATTTTTTATTTTCACTGGCAAGTAGTTACAGAGCAGCTGTCCTGAGCATCCTCTCTTAATGGAAGGGACCTGAAACTCTTTGGGGCTCAACCTGCCTCCCACTCAGCCCACCTCTCTCCCTCTGCAGAACAGTCCCTCAGGCTTCTCCTGACACAGGAACACCCCCTTTGGTGAAATGTCCTCATGATGGGGTCAGACCCAGCTCTCCGTTTTATTTTTTTCCTGAGAAACAGGAACCAAAACTGCCCCCACCAAAAAGGGAATCACGTTTTGAGTGTTTTGTATTCAAAAAAGGGGTAGGTTTGTCATGGGGCTACAGCGGTGCCCTGTGTGGACCCCACAATCCAGCTGATGGATAAAAGCAGGCATTATTTTGGCTATGTCTGAATTTCACTAACTCCAAATGTGGATGGATTCCCTGTTGGAAAGAGTCAACACAACCCAAACTTCTGCTGATATCTGCTTGCTCCTCAACGCCGGAGGCTGGACTTAGGGGCTTTCTGTGCTCGGTGGTCCCAAGTGGTGCACAGGGAACCTACTCCTACACAGAACCAGTGGGGTCCATGCTCGTAACACACACACAAAAAAATCAGTCTCTGGCATACTGAAGGCTGCCAAGCCTCAAATCTCCTGGCAGGCTCTCCCCTCATGAGCCACCACCATCCCTCAAGGAGCCAGCAGCTCCCAACCAACCAACAATGGGCTAAATGCCTTGAGAAGTCTCCTCCAATGTTATCTTCCATGATCGTAAGGAAAAACTAATCAGCAGCTTGATAAGAGCACAAGTGGGTGATTGAGTCTGGTGAGCTTCATGGCTGACAAAAACCCAGCTGATGCATCTGGCCACCCAACCAGCTGGCAAAGTGGGATGATCATTGTTCCCTGCCAGTCTAAGAAGACTTAGACGTGTTCCTCAGCCACGGAGCGAGCATGATCTGAAAGGATTGTGAAGAGATAAAGTCTGAAACCGCCCAGGCTTTGTGAAATGCTTCTTTCCAGTACAAGGTGCAGGCTCTTGGATTGCACCCACACCTCGTGTCAGACACGGCAGACGTTACTCGGCCTTTATTGCCACGACAGGTATCTTGGTGCTCTTTGCACTCAAATCCTTGCTGGCAAAGATTTGTACCAATGGGTGGCCTGATGTGGAAGCGGATGGCAGCCGAGGCTGTGACCAAAAAGCACGGCTGAATGGGAGCTATGAAGAGAAGCAGTAATTAAGACCTAACAGCTAATTACCATTGCAGAGGGCGGCTCGAGAAGGAGCACAGCCCCAAATCCAGATATTTCTAGCTGCAGCTCAAACCCCACAATTAAGCTGTGATTTTGGTCATTATGAGGAGGTATTTCCAGAGCTGGCTCTTGCCTTCTGCTGCCTTTATCCACCAAAACAACTGACTCAGCATCAACAAAAAGAAAACCCAGCATTTTGATAAATGTCATCCAAACCAGACTGGAGAGCATTGCACTGCGTTGGATGCTTTCACCAAAGCTGGATGCCAGCCTGTGGGCAGAGCTGCCTTTTCTTGAAGGCAGGAGAAGGCTTTTTGGCTGGCAGGGGATGTGTTGGTTTAGGGGAGGCGAGAGGTACCTAAAAATACTGGTGTCCTCCCATGAGAGCAGGAGTCCCATGATATGGCAGCATGGAGAAACAAATGTCACCATGCATTTCTGTGGTTCTTGGTCCATCTCTAGCCACCCATTACTCCAGGCACCGATGTAGAAGGGGAAGAAGGAAGGGGAAAAATGTCTCATACAGCTCTCCGGTCACCCCGTCCACTCCACACTGCAAGCACACTATCCTTGGAGGGACCCTACGGGCAAATCACACCATTGACCTAGTTTTTGGGGTGGTGGTACAAGTGTTAATAGCTTATTTCCTTCCTGTCTCTCCCACTGGTGATGCTGCAGGGACTGTGACTTACTCTGGCTGTTCCAGGGCTGCTCCTTCACCTTCCGGCCAGGATTAATGTCACTCGCTCCAACGGGTGCCGCCACCCTCGCAGGCACCCTGACTCACCCACTCTTCCTTCTGCCCAGCCTTGATTCATCTGTGACAAGTGGCAGACGTGCTGTCCTGCCATGCATCCACCTTGCTCCTTCTAACTGCCCTGCTCCATGTGCCAGGCATTTGCCTCTTCTCACTCTGTATTTTTGGTGCAGTGTAGGCATCCCCTGAGCTTGTCTTCCTTGAAAAGCATCCCTTTTATCCTTTGACAGACTACAGGTACCTCATTCATTAACACATCCCATAATAGCTCACCCAGCAGCAGCTCCCCCTGCCCAGCGTCTGCTGTGTGGGTACCAGGGTGAGACATCAGGCACTGGTGGCTTTAACCTCTTGGAGAAAAGGAGAGAAAAGGAACCTTGGGGCTGTCTCCAGGGCAGGCTCCAGGAGTGGAAGGTTGCCTTTTCCACCTGAGATGTACCGAGCTAAAACGTCAGAGTCATCACCACAAAATGCCAACCCATTTCCAGCCAGCACCTGGATTTATGTTTTTAATATTTTCTCAAAGCTTTTCCTAGGATGGAACCATCTCTTTGGGTGCATTCTCACTGAAGTTTTTGCAGTGTCACAGCCCTCATTGGTGTCAATGAGCTGATCAGACTCCAGCCCTCCATTTACGAGCTACTTGGAGGATGGAAGTTGTATTCTTATTCGTCTATAAATTACCCAGCAGGGACAAGCTGCTGTATAAATAAGGGATAATAAAGTAATAACACATTAATATTCACCATAATTAATTTGTAAGAATGACTAGGATGCCTTTCCTTGCTTGCTAAACCAGCACACAGACTTGTAGTGAGTATTCCTGAGCTCAGACTGCACAGAGGCTAATTTTGAGCCTCTTCTTCTGGCATGTTTTCCCCTGACTAGCTCTGTTGCACAAAGGTGAGAAATGTAGGTCTGCATACATCATAAAGTCATTTGTAAGAATCGGCAAACACTGGAGAGAGACGGGACCGGAAAAAAAGTGAATTAAGTCAGGAGGATTGCAATAAATGGTCTGCAGGACTCAGATTAAATTTGGGTGAAAACCAAGGCTTTCGGTTCAACAGAGATTTTCTCTTTCAAATGCAAATAAAAATGAAAACATCTTCCTGTCCAAATGGGATGGAAATCAATAGCTTCAAAATTTCCAAAGCTCCTTTCCACCCATTGAAAAAAAAAAAAAAAAGATATCCTTGTATCCCTACAGCAAAGACGGGGGGCAGGTCCCAGGCAGACCCCTGTGCCTTGGAACAACCTTCAGCACCCCTCACTCTGAGGGGATGAGCTGGAAACCAGACAAAACCCTTCTTGTGGTCCTCCATCCATTGAGCTGAAGACATTTGGAACCAACTGTTGGCCTGTTTTTGACAAAACATCTCTTTGTTGTAAAATATCATGCTGGATAAATTTATGGTAACGCTGGTGGATAAAGAAACAATAGTGATAGAGTGGGGGACCGCTCTTCGTTGCTCCTGGAAGAGGAAACGAGGGTTTCATCGTCCTTATCTCAGGTGGGGCTGGTCACACGCCTTGCCCACACAACAGGTCACCTGCAGGCCCCTCCTGGGACAGCCAGCAGAAAGCAGCTACGGGCTGAGGAATGCAGATAGGATTCAGCGCCGCGTCACCGGCGTCTCGCTATCTCCCCTTGAAACACTCTTGGAAACCACGTGAGACAGATGGCCACCAAGGCCCCAGACAGGCTGAAAGGGTTGGGAGGGGTGAGCTCAAACAGAAAGCCCACCCTTGTGTCTGCGGTGGGTTTAGTGCAGGTATTAATTACCTTCCTATCTCCTAAGCTGATCTGAGCGTGTCTGAGGCCGGCCGCTTTCTCCTTGCAAAGCCACCGCTGCCTGCCCGCCTGTACGGCTGCTCCAAGAGCCAGCAAGGAGAGGGCAGGGTGAATAAGGGCCAAGAGGATGTCGGGCAGCCCTGGAAGGCTCTTTGTGAAGCTGATTTGCCCACGAAGAGGCTGACTCAGCAGCGATGTGAGGGTTAGGAGAAGGCAGGTGATCGCACGCCTGCCACGGGGCGAGAGCACACACGTGCTTGGCTACTGGGGTTTACCTGGTGGGCTGCCACTGTGAGAGCTTGGACATGTGTCTGAGTACACAATGCGAGTTTTTCAGCTTTTCAGGAGGCTTTATTTTTGTTTGCTGCATACATGCAACCAGGGAATCCAACCCTCTGGTATTTCCCAGTGGCAGTGCAAGCAGTGGGTTGCACAATGTTTCCCTATCTGGTTGTGCCAGTGAGTTTATCTGCTGTTCTGGGAAGAAGGATTGGGCTTCCTGGCTCATCCTCAGTGGCACTGCAGGGGTTTTTGCAAAGCCTGATGTCTGCTAGGAGCAGGCAGGACCCCACACAGCCATAATGCCCAGGCTGCTCCTTGTCTGTGTGACAATAGGAGCTCTCATGTCTGTGCATCCCTTGCAGGTTATGGATCAACGTCATTGCAAAAAGAAACACAAGCAATAACTAATAATGATGTTCTGCCCTGGAAGTCGATATTTAAAGTGCTAATGAGCACAAGCAAATTGGCCACCTACTCCAAAGGGGTTGTGTTTACCCCCAGTGCAAATGTCAGATGAAATACCGAGGAGCAGCTGTTACATCCCTCCATTGTTTTGAATGGGTGATTCGAGATAAACACCTGCGGGACCCATTGTTGTAAGTGCTCTGAGTCCAGTTTTGTGGGAGGGTGCTCAAAGCCAGGCCGCGTGGGAAGTCACAAGCAAATTGTGCACAAATGCCAGAGGTCAAGACACCTCTGTGTGAATAAACATTTGCTGTGGGGGCTTAGGAATAAATGTGCCGAAAGAAATGGGCCTAAGAGCTATTGCGGAATCAGGACTTGTCTCCTCCATTGAATCGGGTACATTTTGCATCCCATTAGCCGGTCCCCAACTGCTCTTGGTTATCATCACCTCTGCTTGTGGTGGATGAGACAAAGCACAGCACTGAGGCATTCGTTGCAAAACAGATATATTCCGGGGTGGAAATCCAGCAGCATCTGCTTTCAAGTAATTAACCAAAGAACCAAAGCAAATATGCACAAAGAGCAAATGAAATCATTGAGATTGGTCATGCCTGCAGAAAATAAAACTGTCAAGGAGCTTGTTTCTTATGCTGGCTAGGATTATTTATAGCTGCACTGTCTGCAGGAGCTCGCCCGAGCAGGAATGGAGCAGAGCAGAGGCTGTGGCTGCTGGGAGAAGTCAGCTCCTTTTAAACAGGGCTGGGAATGCAGGCAAAGCCAGGCAGGATTCTTCTGGGCGAGCTTCTTTTCCATCAGAAAAGGCTGGTTAGTCAAAAATTGAAGCTGTCTGCAGGAACACGCCAGGCCGTGTTTGTATTGGCAAACCAACAGGGTCAGGGCAAGGGCTGCTCAACCTCTGTGACAGCTGCACTGGAGAAGCCTGGGCACTGCTGGGCAAGGAGCAGACCAGGGCGTGATGCACACCATGGTCATGCCACAAGTGGGCAAGTCCCAGTGCTCAGAGCAAAACTCAGTCCAATGCATCCCAACCATTTGCATGTGGAAGGCAAGATGTGTGGGCCTTTGAGGGGCAGAAGATGGATTTGGAGCACAATGGCTCTGGTTTGCCAGGAGGGCAGGTGAGTGGCAGTGTTCCTCACTTGCAATCTGGGACATCTCCATGGGACAAAAAAATGAAGGGAACAGCCCCTGGGAGGGATTTCAGCGAGATGCTTAATGCTGTCACCACCTGCTCCTCATCTGCAGTGCTTCCTTCCCCCTCTGTGGGGACAGTCAGGTGAGACATGCAGCTGCTGCTCTTTGTGCCCCAGCAAGTGCACCTCAAGCAGCAGCTTGCTTTTCCTTGAAGTCCAAAATGGACCAGTGGGGTGCAGATAAACATCTCTTCTGTCCCTACCTCTGTGACAACCTCCTTGAAATTGCAAGACAGGGCAGCAGGTGTTGGGCTGCTGAAGGTCCCCTGTTGTGCTGGGCTCTATGTGTGCAAATTACCCCAAGATGGGTTGGTCTTCTGACCGATGGAAAAGTTGTATTATTACGATTATTTTTTACTATTGCTATTGTTACTAATACTATTGTAGTTATTATTATGGTTACCATTAATATTGCTATTGCTATTACTGTTACTGTGACTTACTACCACTATCACTATTACTATCACTACTACTATCGCTATCACTATTACTCTGTCTGGGAGTGTCACAGGCTCATTCAGGTACCTCAGGAGGTCAGAGAGGGATACAGGTGGCACAGTGGGTTCAGTAATAGCTCTGCAGGAGCCCAAAGCCTTTTTGTGGTTTCTTTTTGTCCAGGAAATTTCTTGGAGAAGGAGTGGTAGATTGTACTTACTGCCAGGACCCCCAGGAGGGATCCCTGGAGGGATTTGTCTTTCCTTGAGTATAAATTCCTGGTGTAGCCTCTAGCAAGAGTCACAGATCTAGCAGATGGTGGACTGGGGGAGCCACAAAACACAAGGGAAACTGGACATTTACTCCATCTTTAACTTCTCGAAGTTGTGCTGAATAGTGCTGATGCTTTGATTTACAACCTGTACCTTACCGGGCACATGCTGCCCCTAGCAAAAATTTTCAGCTTCTCTTAAAGCTGGCCACCAGGGCTTAATTATTGCACTAACTCTTCACCTGGATGGAGAAATGTTTGCAGCAGCCTGCCTAAGCAATAAGGTTGATTGACTTCAGATGGGATTTGCCTATCCATTTGTAATGAAGCCTGCAGAAAACATGCGGGGTTGACTTCGCCCTTGAATAAGAAGTCTGGAGGCTTTGCATAGAGCAGCACTTAAAGCTGTGGGTAGTGACGGCTCTCTGCCAGTAAATGCAGTTCTCTCACATGCGGTGAGTGGAAGAAGTGACTGAGATTTGCATCTTTGCCTGGTTGCTGCAAGCAGCACAGCTGCTCAAAACGAAAGGGCAGAGCTGCGGCTCGAGCATGGGGGAGGAAGGGGAGGAGGGGAAGGACGTGACCCTGCGTCGCAGAGATTCATTTCCAGTAATTGGTGTGCTCTGCATGGCTCAGGCAAAACCCAGGTCTAATTTACAGTTAGGCAGATTTTGGGTAGCTCTCCTATTGCTTGGTCACAGGTCTTAAAGTCTTCTTTTTTTTTTGTTTCCTTGTTGTTGTTTTTGCCCTGGCAGAGGCAACCATCCATCAACGCTGATCTTATGATGCTGGCAGAGGCAACCATCCATCAACGCTGATCTTATGATGATTCTTTACATGTGATCTCCAGGTGGAAGGGTTTCTGCCAGTTAATTCACCTGAATTGCCAGTAAGGCAGAACTGGTGTCTTGCCCCTGGATGTCTGAGGACAAACACCACTATATTTCTGGACCTACATTTAGCCCTACCACTGTTACACTTAAAAATTTAGAGATGTGGGCCAGGTGCTTTAGGTTAGCTGCCATGGTGCTCCTGGCACTGCAGCTTCTGGCTTTGTTTCAGAGATGCTAAACACCTTGACTTCACCAGAACCTCCAAGGACTTTGGAAACTCAGGTCCTCAAGTCAGTAAATTACCGGTGAGGCCAATTAAGTCCTGAGGGCAATGTCTAGAGGCTGACCAAGATGCAACCGTTGTGGCACGGGGCCTTGTATGGACATGGAGCTGTACGTAGGTCCTCGCTGTGCTGAATTAACAATCCAGGAGGTTTTGTGCAGAGCCCAGAGGCTGTGCACTGAAAAGGCAGCGTGGGAGGGAAAGGAGATGGGGAACCAAACCATGCCCATCCTTTAGGTGCATAAATATGGTGAGCTCCTTGCCAGCTAGTGTTTGCTTTACAGGACGTGTTGAGAACAGTGTTCATTACTTATGCAAAGCTGCATGGTTATGAAAATAAAGTGCCAGATAAGCCAAAATAGCCTGTTATGAGGTTCACACCAAAAAAAAAAAAAAAAAAAAAAAAAAAGTTTAGAGAGCTGCAAAACCACCTTCTGCTTGGAGAGCTCAGCTGGGAGAAATGGCATCATCCAGGACTGTGCATCACGTCCTATCTGATCACCCACACAATGCACCAGCTCGTTGTCTCCTCCTTCTCTTGCTCAAGGGATGTTTTGACTCCAGCACTGAGCAAAGAGAAAGGCTTATGTGACCTAAATCAGGTTCTGCTTCTGCTCACATCCCTCCAGCTTGAGTAAACAGCAGTGGATGTGACTGAGAGCACATATGGTACCTCGTCAACGCCTCTTCGCTGCTTCAGGTTGCCTTCTCCCTTCGCCAGAGGTGAGTTTGACTCATTCTATATTTAGAGAGATGCCTCCCCTTTCCCCACACCTCTCATTAATCCTCCCCGATCAGCCAGTCCCCATCCCACCTCTGCACCCTTGATAGTTATGGAGCAGCTTTGTCCAGCACGCCCCTATGTCCCAAACCAAACCCCTACGGAGGTCAGGGGAAAAACCCAGGAGAGTGCCAGAACAAATACAAAAAAGGCTCACTTGATCAGCCTGAGTGCCAGCCCCACCCTGGGGTGTGGGATAAACACTGGCAAGTATTTGTTCATCGACACTCAGCATACAAATATTTGTTTCTCTTTGTCTCATGGACACACTCACATCGACACTGCATGCCAGACACCTTCCTTCCCAAAGAACCTGGGCTCACTTCTGTCTGCGAAGGCAGGGCAGGAAGGATATCCTGCCTGCAAGGTTTTTATAAATATGCTAGGATATCTAGTAAGTTGATGTCCTGGTGCACTAGAATATTTTCTTTTTTATGTCTGGACTTCCACCCAAATGCTCTTCTGGATCACTCATTCATCCATCCATTTATCGTCCTGCATGCACGAATTTTTACATATATATGTGTATGTGTGCATATGCATTTATGTATATATATATCTATCCACCCACATTCACCCAGGTACGAATCCAGTGCTGGGAGTGATAGTCTGGATGCCTTGGCATTAGTATGGCATACATCTGATATCTGCAGAAGTGAATATGTTGCACATTATGCCATTTTATTTTTTCATGCACACATATTCATCTTTCCTCAGTCTGTCTCGTTATAAACATGTCAATATATAGATTCACTTAACACCAGTATGCTCTTATATGAGAATGGGGTTGAGTTAACATACAGCCCTCAATATCTCCATCGCAGCAAACATGAGATGAACCATTTAATTAAAACCCCCGTACCAGTTTTATTTGGCCGAATCAATATGAATCTGATGTGTGCATCAATGATCTGATCGTTCTGATGTGGCTACCAAGAAAATAATGAAATGTCCTTGTGTGACTCAAGAGGAAAAGTTCCTGATTGACTCCCATGGCCACTAATGCACTTCATCCACTGATAGACTGAATTAAGCCACGGGGAAAATGTGGAGGTGTGGCACCTGGGAGAAAAGCTTTCCTTAATGGTGAGCACACATGGCATGTGATAACTACCCTTTGATCTGTCCCAGCTTTATTGATATTAGGGGAAATGTCTGTGGGGCAAGCAAGTTCAAAATGTTGACTGTGGTGATAAGATAAGGGTGTTTAGCGAGAAGCTTAATTTCCTGCCTAAAATGGTCATGATGACCTGCGATGTGATGAATAGCTGATGGGCTGCAAGAGGTCAGGGAATGGGCCCCAGGGAAAGGTTTTTTGGAATGTCTTAGGAGATGTAAAAGGGAGGGGAGCCCTCATCCAACCTGAGAGTTTTATGGAGCCAGGATTTATTTTATTTTATTTTATTTTATTTTATTTTATTTTATTTTATTTTTTTTTCCAGAAGTGATCCTTGAGGTGATTCTCCCTGGTGAATCTCCAGAAGTGAATTTGAACTCAGAGGAGTGTTAAGAACAGCTTGGAGATTTTGTTCTGACCCAGCTCTGTCTGCCCCTTAAACCCACAGGTAATTAAAGAGGTATTTTATCCTTATCAGTGACAATCTGCTTTTATAGTCTTTATGGCAGCAATTTTCTAAGAGGACACAAACCTTCACGGAGATGCCCCACTGCAGCACTTGCAATATGTTTCAGCACCCACATCGCAGTTTAAGTTCAAGACAAAGGTGGGAGATGCCTGGCTCGCAGTGCAAACAGTGGGTGTGATGCTCGCTTTAGGCACAGGCAATAAAAAAGCCCTTGTATCATGGACACTATTGACTGGATGGGCAGCTCTGGAGAGCATCAGATCTGCTCTGCCCTCTGTGTTTTTAGGATGGATAGAAGGCCAGGCCTGTGTTAGTCATGCCAGAAAGTGGTTCACACATGATGCACCTGCAGTCATCCTTCTACCGCTCACAGCCGTGGGTACCTCTAAGTGTGCTTTTCTGCCATAGATGCACCTAGTTGGCACTGGAATTACACAAATTTGCACTTTCCACCTTGGAAACTCATGTGGTCCCAAAGACAAGGCAACGTAGGGTATGGCACTGTGCCATAACACATGTACATCCCCTGCTGTGTAACACACCAAGGGAGTACTTTCTTCTGCTTTTGCCCTGAAACCAGGAAGAACAGGCAGAGAAGTCTGGGAGGTCAAGGTCATTTTTTTTTTCTTTTCAGTGAGATACATCAAGTTCCATAGAAGATACAACATGTTCTATCAGATAAGAGAAGGTATGATGGTTCCTGACCTGAAATCTCACGGTACAGGCTGTCACAAGTTCCCAGCAGCCTCGTGGTAACAGTGGCAGACAGTGGCTTGGAGCTGACTTGCAGCACTTTGGTAATTGGAGACACACCTGTGAAGCTATAAACCTAATTGCATCTCAGGAGATTACTGACATCAGGGAAGAGAAAGGCATCCACTGCTCTGCAACCATGATGAATCCTCCAAATGGACTGGTGGCAAAGTGATGGAGAAGGCATTGCACATGGCTGATGTCCAGAAATGGGGTCCTTCTCCTTCTGTGATTTGTGGCTTGCTGCCATATTCAAACTCCCTGCTAGACCCGGTAGCCGTCATCTGCAGTGTGCAATCCCACTCCTGAGAAGAGTTTCTCTGAATTTAGCGTAAGCCAGCTCCTGTTCTGCACCGAACCCAAAGTGGCCCAAGTTTCAGTGGCTGGGTCTTCCTGTGTCCCTCCGTGGTGGTTTCTCTGTTGGAAGGGAAAGGGGGGGGAGGGAGAAAGCTTCTTGAGAAGCCCTGCAAGGTGGCGGTGGGTTGTCCAAGGATCCTTGGAGTGCTCCAAGGTCTTCAGCGCCATCTACTGCCACGCTAAGCCTTGGCTCCCTTGTCATCCCTGCAGGAACGGGTTCAGAGATTTTTAGGCTAATAGGGTAAGGATAGGGAAGGTAATGACCATTGCCCTGCAAATCCTATGGGCCGAGTGCAAATTTTAAAATATTTTGATGTCTGGAAACAAAACGTGGTTCATATAAAAGGCAAGAAAAAGCAAATACTTGAGGAGTTTTTTCTGTCATTGAGCAAAAGCTGGGAAAAGATAATAACTGCTACGGTGCTGTTCCCTCTGGTCTGTTTCTAGCTCTAGGATGTTCTCCACTATCGTGTTCTCTGTTGTCAGCATAAACTTATAAAGTGAAGGCTGAGTAGACCTTTCGGTAGAGGTCAGAGGGAAGCAGAGTGGTTATCGCTTTGGGTTTATTGGCTCGTCTGACATCAGGTCTGAAACATTCCTCGCATTAAGCAGCGAAGCAGCGTTAGACGAACATGTGATGGGATAGGTGTGGCTGAAGCAATATACGTCTCTACGTCATGTTCTAATCTCAATCACCTTGAAGCAAGTCGGCTGAAATCTGTGAAGTCACGTTGAATTTACAGCACTTGTAATTAGCTCAGATCTTGGTTCAATGCGTTCTTTCTGGGGGTGAAGAACATAGAAGTTCAACAGCTCTGCCAGGACTATGAAAGATGTAATTTGTGGATCAGGATAGTAAATCATCTGTAATGTGTCTCAGGATTTCGTCCATATGATAACAGCTTTGCTGACCAGATGCAGAAACCATTTCTTCATCCATATGGGAGCTGGTGTCATGCTAAAGCATTTTGCAAGCCAAATTCCTCCCCTGCTTTCTCCGGTGGTAGCTGTGGTAGGAAATACATGTGCTCCTCTTTTCTCCCTGCAAGAACCTGGTAATTAACTTTCCAAAGTACAGACCCAATAGCAAGCCCATTCAGCTTTGCATCTTCTGTAGAAGAACCCAAAGGGCCATGCAGAAGCTTCAGCACTTTATAATCTCAGTACTCCATGCTGTAGGCAAGGGGGAATGAGAACCACGGTATGGAAGTATTTTGCATTGTCTGTAAATCTATTGCAGGACAATAAAAGTGTTTAAACATTATGAGGAGGACTTGGATATCTCCTGGCCTGCTTCTGATGCAAGTGGAGGTGTCTGGGGCTCCAGAAAATCCCTGTCCTCAACCTTCTTTTAGAAGAACATGCTCCCATTTAGGGAGCACAATTTTGTGTTAGCCATGGCCAAGAAGCTAAGATACATTCGTTTGCATTTAATTTTTCTGGTTAGTGAAACCATTGTTAGGAACTGAGATCATTTTGAGCTAATGAGAGGGCTGTGGGATGGCTCCAAGTCACATTATTCATGTATTATGTGAATTCAACTTTAAATACCTCTCCTGCAATCCTTGAAAAGTTCAGGGAATCCTACAGGTGGCCTGGACTTCTTGACTGAGAGATTTGGGAAGAGATCTCAGCACACTCCCATACCACTTTACCTCCCTCAAGGTCTGATACATTGTCAGACCCTCTATGACCTGGAAAATAGAAGGAATTGTTTTTTTTAGGAATTTGTAACCCCAAAGCAAAGAGATTTTGGAAGATAAACTGAAAATTGGAGACTGAGTTCATTAAAAAATTTTCTTTGTGCTACCATCAGGCATCTGGGACCACTGGTGGTCTGCAAGTTAAATACCACCTCAGGACTTCTTGCATGCCCTTCTGGTGAGGATTTGATCATCACGATTCAGCATTGTAAGGAAAGCAGCAGATATTAGAAAGAATTAAGAGGTTTCTACTAATGAAGGTTCAGAACATAGCATAGCATAATTGCAACCTAAATGCTTCTGCTAGGCTCTAACTGGTGTTGATTAGTCACCAGCTTTCTACTGCAGATGATTGGATTAATCCTCTGTATAGCAACCTGGAGGCTTTCCCCCTCCAAAAAACAAACAAACAAACAAAAAAAAACACAAACAACAATAAAAAAATGCAGTGTGGTTTCTGCAGGAACAGAACTCCAGTTGAAACACTGGCCCTCTCTCCTGAATCACAGTCCCTATGACCACTCCTGCAAAGGGGTAACGAGTAATGGGGACTTCTTCCAACCAGAGAGAAACTCCTGAAAACAAACAAACAAACAAACAGACAAAGAATTTTGCCACATTCAGCAACATTTCTAGCTATTATAATTGTGTTACCTCTGCTGAATGGCAGGAGAAAGGTACATTCATGCAAATGCACCCAAATTCCTAGTGGGATCATCCAGGTCTCCAGCTGGAAAATTTAAGGTGAAGATTGGGACCTTGATCACCTGCTGAATACTCGAGGGAGGAGATGTTGCAGCCTGCCCTCCTGGCATGGCTTGCAGGCATGCAGTAATGTTAACAAGTGTTCTCACCCCTTTTTGTTGTCCTGGGGATGCCAAACACTACATCTCTCTTTGGCAGCCCTGCACCCTGGCATGCAGACAGCTGGGATTTGGGAGTTCATGACGGGATTTCTCTGACCCCAGACACACTTGTGCCTGAAAAGTACAGGTCTGGGGTTGAGTGATTTCACTTTCCAGTGATTCAGTTGACCCAGATAAAAAAAACAATGGTAAGAGATTCTTGGAGATCTCTGCAAACTGCATCATGACTTGGTTATGTGGGAGTTAATTATTCTAATTGTTGTAGCCTTTTTACTACCAGTGATTTAACACAAAGGAATCTACCTGAGGTGATGGGACAAGAAACTTTTATAGGGCTCAGTCAGCAGGATTTACAGACGAGACACCTGAGCTCTGCTCTTGAATCTGTGACCATGACATCTCCAAGACCTTGGCCAGGACACTTAAGCATCTCAGTGGCTCACATTACCCACATGTAAAACAGTGTGAATATTACTGAGCACTCTGGAGAGAGGATGAATTCCTCACTAGAGAAGCCCTGAGTGCCAGGGAATGCAAAAGTGCTTATCATTTTCTTCCCCGTGGCTTCAGTTTGTGGTCTTGGCATCCACGCAGTGCTCCGGAGGGGCCTGTGGCAGCAAGTTTGTGTTTGGCTTGCAACAACCAACATCAGCAAAAGGAATCCACACCTCTGGTAGAAAATGCTTGGGCAACTCTGCTCTATTCTAAACACATAATAATGGAGGTTTTTAAAGTCACACATAGACTCTAAGTTGACGGACAACCGAGTTTTTCTACATGAAAAGTCATAACAATCAAGTTCAGCTGATGTGGTCTGCAGGTCTGAGCTGAGAGCCTGTCATGTGGCTTCTACCCATGGGTGCTTTCCCGAGGATGTTTCTCCACATAGAAGTTGCTTCTCTTTTACTCTCAGACTTTTAATTAGTCAGACTGCAGCATCTGACTGCCTATTTGGAGATGTGGCCATGCTCAGACCAGTGGAGATAAGTATTTTCAAGCAATAATTTAAAAATAGCTAAAATATCCTTTGTGGGAGAAAAGGGGCAAAGGGGCACATGCAATTCATTCTCATCCACCACAGGTTCACCTCTTACACCTGTTTTTCATCCTTTGCTCTTAGATGTACTTTAGCAGTTTCCCTTTTTTCCCTTTCTTTTTCTCATTGTCTCTTTTTTATTTATTTTTTTTCCCCAGGTCCCCATCACTTCTGAGTAGATGTGTGGAAGAACCATGAAAGTAACAAGAGATCTTGAAGGACACGACTTCGACTCACTTTTCCAAGAGTCCTTCACCCAGACTTCAGAGCTGAGTCGGGGCGGAATTTTTCAGTCCTGCCTACACGAGCATCCGAGCTGTGCCCTCCTGCAGCTCTGCAAGGAAACACACCAAAATCATGGGGAAGCACGATGAGTCACACGCGGGGTGCAAAGTCAATCAACGTGGAGCATTTCCAGTTTTCTAAGCAGTCGGTGATGTTTAGGGCATGCAAACGTGGTGCTTGAAACAGTAGTGAATAAAAACAATTCAGGTGTGATGTTTAACTTGGCCAGAGCTTTTCAGTATTTCTAAAGCACGTTAAGGTCCTTAGATGAAAGACAGACTGCAAAGGCAGGAATATCGTTATTATTAGTTTAGACTCTGCCTTCCAGGCACGTGAAGCAGCAAGATCCCAAGGTCAGGGCAAAACGCACCACATGCAGCGGTGGAATTTGATCCTTGCTGCAGGGTGAGCTGCTAATTAGAGGGGGGACTTTGTACCGCCTCTGTCAATGTTTCCAGTCACAAGTTGCTCACAAGAATTGAAAACGGGGTTTTGAAGCTAGCAGGTAATTTCTCAGTCTGGGACGAAAAGGTTGAGGTTTAATTGCAAGAAGTTCTCAAAGACACTAAGCAGAATAACACTCTTAGAAGATTAATCTCTTGGTGTGGGAGCTGGACAGGATTTAGGCACCTAAATATTTAGGGAATATTTGAAAATTGTGTTCTCACCTTTCAGACATTAACAGGAAAACCGTGGTCTATTTATTTTTATTTATTTTTCAATTATTATTATTATTTTCTTCCTTCTACACTGGAAATTTAAAGAAATAAGATGGGAATTAAAACTGGCTTTTAATGTGACAAGTGAGGAGCTGAATGTACTCAGTCTTGACTCACAGTCACGGAGCACAGGTTCAATCCGGGCTGTGTGGGAGGGAGCTCTTTGCTCGGGGACTATCAGAGTGCTAATCCAGGGATGTTCTTAGCCATGAAATGCACTGATATCACACTGCAATATATCAATAATATCAACTTTAATTAATAAAAAAGAAAAAAAGCTAAAGTTTTCTGATGAGAAGCACCACTAGGTCCTTCCCAGCAGGTGTAGAGGCATCACAAAATTCACCAGTGCAGCATTTCTGCAAAATGTATTAATTAATTTGTGTGAGACCAGGGGCACCCGTGTGCCAGCTGTTTTCCCAGTTCTGCACACTGGGCACCGTGGAGAGCACTGGGAGGGCTGTGTGCTTTGTGGGGATGCTGATAACAGTATAAGAGGTGATTGCAAAATGCTGGGCTTCATGGTAAAATGGTCCCCAGGAGACAGGAACAGAAAGGGAAGGAGAAAGGCAGCCCTTGTGTGCAGTAGGTCCTCCTTGAACCCTCAGTCACAGGACTCGTAAGACCAGAAATGCCTAATCTTCAGCGGGAATGGTGATGTGAAACCAAACAGCCCTTTGCCCCTGGCTTTTCCTCTTGAGCATTGCACAAGACCCTGCAGGTAGAAATCACGTTGTTCAGTCCCAGCCCCTTCTGTGGCAAAAGTGCTGTCAGCCTGAGCTGAAAAGTGAGAGGCTGCAAAGCCTAAAGCTCTTTCCTCTTCCGCATTGTCCCCAGCTGGTGCTCCGGAGCTGGCCCAGCTCCCTGCACTTTGTGAAATCTGGGGCTAAAGTTCTAGATGGCAGGCAGAGGTGCAACTCGTCCCATGGAGATAACCAACATGTCTAAATGTGATAGCTTTCCCTGGACCTTGTGTACCTTGTATCTACTACGAGAAACCTTATGGGAACCCTGGTGTGACTGTACATCGATAGCAGGATGCCCTTCCCATGGGCCTGCCCTCCCCTTGGGCCCGGCAGAGCTCAGGAAGGAGGCTTTTCCTTCCCACTATCTGCCTTAAAATCCCAATCTCCCAATAAATCCCAGCAGATTCTGGCCTTGTAAAACCCTTCAGACTCACTGTATCCAAGACCATTGTAGGAGCCCCACCAGGTGGGCACATTCCTGGATGAAGTCCGTGATCCTCCCCAGGAGGAGCAAACCTGAGCAGTTCCAGGGGGAGACCTCTGCAAGGACCAACCACCTGCGTTGGGTCATCAGGACTTCCAACCCAGGTAGAGGGAAAGACTGGAAAATGCAAGTGAGATGCACATCCAATGTGGGTCCTGCAGCCCGGTGGTCCCAAGTTGTTTCTACCTGGCAGCCCCTGGTTTTCCCAGGTCATTTTGAGTAAGAACAGGAGGCAGCATAAATGCAAATAAGTCCATGAGCCTTTCGTTTTCAGTTAGTGTCATCCAAAGAGCAAGGCTAGACTTGGCTGACATTTAGACCATTGTGTGATGTAAATTCTTCTGGGACTGTGTTGCCACTGAGCAGCTGACAAAAGCCACATGGTGCGAGACACAAGATGAAACTCATTTTCTCATGTAATTGCGTGCCATTTCCACCCAAAAAGAGGGTGATGATAATATTGCCAGCTGTAGATCCAGCCCTAGTGAAGACAGGAGGAACTGATAATTCAGCTGATAATTCAGCTCATGATTCATGGGTTTGGTGTGTTTCTGTTAATGCCCTGCTAATTAGTGCACACTTCCTGATCGATCACAGAGTATTTATGAGATTAGGGTTAATGGGTCGGACTTGTTGAAGGCATCCTATTGTAAACTAATGCATTATATGCTAATGTCAGATCAGCTGAGATGTGCTTTTATCAGTTCTGCCTTTCCAGGTTGCTGGATACAAAGGAACAGGGTGCAGAAATGGGTTGCAATTACTTCTGGTTCATACCAGTGGAGGATGCACATCAAGGCACCTGCATGCCTCCAGGTGACTCTTTTCTGATATCCATGGATGCTCTGCTACAAGGCAGGCAAAATTTTTTTATCTGCAGGATTAATCTGGTGAGGGGACCTATTTTGTTGTGGCAGAATGTGTCTGAGTAGCAGCTTGGCTGAGAATGAGATATTTCTGACAATGTTCACCATTCCCTTGCAACTGGTTCTGAATCAAACCTTGGTACTGCTGTTAAGGCAAAGCCTAGACAGTTTCAGATATTTTAAGTCATTTTCTTCCCCCTGCAGTTTTTAATGCCTAAAGAAAGGCGATTTGATTGTGTTATATTATGCACATTCCTTTTTCACATGTCCTCATGATGTTTCACCTCCTCTAAATTCCAAAATGATTTGCTTGTCTTTAAAAGCTTGGGCTTTTCAGGGGACACAGCCATGTTGTAGCCCGGGATATTTCCTGGGATATTTGCAGCCAAACTCTAAAATAGCCGGTACACCTAGCAGCAAAATCTAACACCTGCCTGTGAAGAGATACAACACAGACGTGGCTGTTTTGGGGGACACAAAGGGATACTTACCCAGAACATCAAACAGCTGGATTCAACCAATGCTGCTCATGCTTTAGTGCAGCAGGGCTGACTTTAATAGAGTTGCTCCAGATAACACAGTTCAGGCAAAATTTTATTTAATTTGACAGGTACCATTACTCCCAAATAACTCAAATCTAACCACAAAAGTTATAGTGTTAAACTTGCAGGATGCTGTCCTGCTTCCCCAGGACCTTCATGCCTACCCCTGGAGAGTGCTGCCCCTGGGGCTGCTCCACACTCAGCCTCTTTGACTCAGCCTCTTAAAATCAAAAGGGATGAAAAGCTGGGCTGTACGTGTCCACAGACGGTCTCTATTGCCAGGGACATACTTTCCATCACCAAATATGCCATGGACACAGTCCTGCTGCTTTCAGGGATCTGAAAATTATTTGGACAAATGCACTGGGAGAGTGTTCAGGAAAAAGTCACTGTATGTTTATCTTGTCATATTTTCCCTTAGGTCACTTCTGTCAACCATAATACCATGCTAGAAGGCCATAGTGCGGTCATTTTGCTGTTGTTTTGTACAAATAAATACAACGCTTGTGTTTGCTTCGTTCCAGCCCAAAGTGCCTGAGACGAGCACATGAGTGGGATGGGAGTTAGCCCTAAAATGAGGGGAGACAAATGTTGCAAGAACACGACAAGCGTGAGAGCAGCCGTATGGGATCAGACCAATGGTATGCCTACACCGTGGCCAGAAGTGATGTCTGGAATATGGGAACCTTCTCCCTTGGTGCTCTTCCAGTGCTTGGGAGTCATGGACAAGAATTTCCAAAGACATTCACTGTACAAACCCATCCTGGCTCCTGGGGTTTGCTAACTCTGAGGTCTGTTGTAACATCCATGCCACTTGCATCCAGATGCACCAGCCCCTGCTGCAGCCTCCTGTCCTCCTTGCACTGAAGATCCAGGCTGTGAGATCAAGACAAACACACAAACAAACATGGGAAGGTTGCTGGGGAAGTGGTTTATTTCTGCTCTGTGCCTTCCACTTGGTCTGAGCTGCCTGGAAAATAGGGTTGGATGGCTCTGGATGTAGCTGTCAGATGTTTTCAAACCTGTTTCTTGTACGCTGGGTCCCAGCTGTTCAGCATAAAACATCACAGTGAAATATCAGCAAGGAAGCAATGCAGAAATTCGTTGAGACCTGCGGAATGGTGAGGGATTGGTGTTGAGGGGATTGGATAAACCAGCCTAGGCAGTGGGGAGGATAAACCAGGAGAGACAAGAAAGCTCAGGGCAGAGGGTAGGTTTACAGCTGCAAGCACTAAAAAGGTGCTTCTGTGCAAAATGTCCCTCCTTGGCTCACATGTTTCAACTCCCAATTCCCCTTTATTAAAAGTAAATTAAAATAATAAAAAGGTGCCCCTTTGCATTGGTATCAGAGCATTACTTCTACTTTTTATGAGAGCAGAGTGGCAATTTTCACGCAGGAACAACTCCGGACAGAGTTATTAAAAGATTAAAAAACACACCCCCAAAGGGAAAAAGGAAATAAAAAGAAGAAAGAAAAAAAAAAAGAAATCCAGGCTGAAAAAACAAATATTCTTACCAGAACTCAGGGGCGTTTCTCATAACATCTTGCTTATGTTATGAAGTCTGATTTATTTATTTAAAGAAAAAAAATAAGAGGATGAGGTAGACTTGAGCACTTTCCCGAGATTCATATGACCTGCTGATAAACCACATTAAAAGTCTCCTGCTGTAACCTCGTGTAGTCCTGCAGGTTGCAAACATGTTGGTTCCTCTAATGACAGGAGAGGCATTGACTTGGTTAGATACATATATACATATATATATTGACAGGCTTGTGTCTTATTCTCATCACAACTCATAATTTACCCTCGGTATGGGTGTAAGAACATGGGGAAGGATGTTGAGAGGAAAGGGAAGGTCAGGGCCCCATGTCCAGCAATAGGCAGGTGCTCACCTTGCCCAGAAAAGAAAAGTGAAGCAGCTACAGGCAGCCCCAAGCTGATATTTCAGGGCAATAACCTGAAAATAGTAAGGGAGTGGGATTAGAAATATATATATTAAAAAGCAAGGGAGTGGGGTTAGAAAAAAAATATTAAAAAGCAGTAGAAAAGCTGTGATTCCTCTTCAAGTTGACCTCGGTGGGAACTGCTGTCTGCAAAAGGATGGAGGATTTGGGGGGAAGTGCAAACTTTGCTGTGCTGGGACCTGCTGCAAACAGCCTCGATATCCGCATGCTCTGTCAGTGCTGGCTTCAGCTTGTTGTGGTGGGATCTGATAAAGGCTGCTTCATAAACCATTTAGGTCCAACATCGAGCAGGGAAAGCAGATGCATTTGTACGGTTACTAATGTCTGCATGAGCCAGCAGATGCTAGGCATGTCTCAAATACCTTTACTGTATTTTTTTTTTTTTAAGGCGCCGAGTCTTATGGAAATGAAGTCAGTCGCAGAGGTGAACTGGGGACACGTGAATCACCTCGAAGGAGCCCTGGACTTTTGCCTCATGTCTATACCAGGTGTTTCACAGCAGTTTGCTTTACACATACTTGTCTCTTGAGATACCAGGAACCAAAAAAAAAAAAAAAAAAAAGAAATAGCAGGCTGTTTCATTTTCTCTCCGTTGGTCATTAAAATAGTATAGATGCTTTATAACACGCATGCCTCAGCCCAGGTCCAAATAGGGGTTAGGAGGAAACTCAGCGTGCTGGCAGTAAAAAAATACCAAAAGAACCAAAACAACCACCCCCTGCTTCACTCCTAATTACAGTTTGACATCATGAGCAGGCGAGCGAGTGGTATTTATTAATCTCATCCCCTGGAGCCGACAACATCGCCGAGTCAGGGTCCGGGAAAATCTCTGAGTCACATGGAGAGGCAGAGCCAGGAAATGTCAGTGAAAGATAAAGAAGCAAATAAAGAAGTAAATATTAAGGCGGGAGAAATTGGAAGCTGGTGGCAGCTTCCTGGAAGAAGCCGCAAGCACTGAGAGCCAGCCTGGGCTGGCTGGGGCTAGGAGCAGACTGTAGTCTTGGGTTAAATGTCAGCGTGGAGCTTGGTTGGCAAACGAAGGCACATCTTGCCTCACGATGTAAAAGAGGAGCACTCAAATCTGACCCACAGCCCTGGAATGTAAACTAGAGACCTTCTTCTAATTGCAAAAGCAGCCAGTGCCTCTGCGGGGGGAGCGGGACCTGTTTCGGTCTCTGTTAGTTCTCCTACCAGGTCTCATCTCGTGATTTATGGAGTAGGACTGGATGATGCCAGAGGCTTTGGACTCCCAGTGGCTCCAAAGGCAGCTGGTTTCAGCTCAGGATTGGGCTGAGAGGGGGCTTGTGGTGTGAAGCACAGCCTAGGATGGGCAAAAATCACTGTGAATTCTGCCTGGGTTCAGCAAATAATTGCAGATGAAGAAAAAAAGTGGGAAACATCATATATATTTAAGATCATCATATATATATTATATGTATAAAACTAGGATTCAGGCATCTTCTGGTGGTCTCTGCCTCCTAAAATTCATGCAGTTTTCTTCCATTCTTTGCTTGAGATGGGAGGTTTTTGTCTCTAGGCAAGTAGCAGAAAGGGGAAATTTGCAGGGAAGATGCAAAGAGGAATCAAGGACCCAGGAGGCCGTGCTGCTCTGCATCGGCTGTCCCTGTCCCTGCAGGCAGAGCTCCAGGTGCTGGAAGGGTGTCTGAAACAACAAGATGCCAAGGCTCCACATGACTTTTGAAAAATTACACAGAAAATGTCTTTTTTTTTTTTTTAAATAAATATATATTTTCTCCTAGTTTAATATTGAGGTTTCCCACGAAATCTTAATTAATTCAATGTACAGCTTTGTATAAACAAGCAGAGAAACAGGTTAGCAGAAAATTAGACCTCTCTCCTGCACCAGTGGAGGGGAAGCGTCTCTGTCTGAGGGCTTCAGGCAGAGCTGGCATGTTTTTGCCAGAGCTGCTGAAGACACTCAAGTTTCACTTCATTGTGGGAACTTTGCCTGTGGTCAAGCTTGCCGTCACTAGCAACATCACATAGTTTTGGTGCAAAGCTTTCAATTGCATGAGCTGAAGCATGGAGAAATTTATTATTTTTTTTCTTCTGCAGCCCTGGCTGGGGAAATGAAGGATGGGGCCTTTGCATGGCTCTGGTTATAACACTGGTTGCGTCTGACCGTGAAGCAGAAAGCAGATGTTTTCACTTTTCTATCTCTACTCCTCATATACAGCAGCACACTGCAGCCCACAGAGAGGAGGAAGTTGCTGTTTTAGATTTCCTTTCAGGTGCAGCTTCTTGCAGCGTGACTCATTTTGTGTTTATCATTGACACGACTGCTTTTCTTTCTTTCTTCCCTTCTTTTTTTCTTTCTTTCATTTTCTTTCTTTCTTCCTTTTTTCTTTCTTTTTCTATTTCCTTCCTTCTTTCCTTCCTTCCTTCCTTCTTACTTTCCTTCTTTTTCTCTCTCTCTTTCTCCCTTCCTTTCCTTCATTCTTCCCTTCTCTTTCCTTCTTTTTTTCCCTTCTTGCCTTCTCCCCTTCTTGCCTTCTTTCTTTCCTTCCTTCTTTCCTTCTTGCCTTCCTTTCTTCTTCCCTTCCATTTTTCTTCCCTTCTTCGCTTTCTTCCTTCTTTCTTTCCTTCTTGCCTTCTTTCTTTCCTTCTTTCTTTCCTTTCGTCTTACCTTCTTTTTTTTTTTTTTTTTTTTTTTTTTCCTCATGGTTTGATCTGAAATAAGTAGCTCTTTAGCTTCTGAGGGTGTCTTTTGCCCCTGATGTGTATGTGAAATATAAAGAACCATGGCCAGGAGCTGACTCATCTCCACTTCACGTGGTTCTGTCTATGCTGCACTGCACCTAGGCTGAAGGCAGGACCAATGCTGCATGCACTAGTCAGAGCAAAGGAAAAGTCTGGTAATGAATTAGTGGGAGACAAGTGGGCAATACATGTGGATAAAACATGTGGATACATTGCTTTTTGTGCACTCAAATCATATTTTCTGTGTCCACTGGTAGCCACGGGATTGGGGGCCCTATGACACAGGGATCTCTGTGTTGCTTGACATTTCTCTGGACAGATTAAGAGCAAACCTTCATCCCAGAGCATGCACAGTCCCAAGGGAAAGAGGCAAAACTGTGCCCAGAGATGTAAAGGGACCCAAGAAGCCCAGATGTAAATGGTTTAGGCAGCTAGAAACCACAGTCACTGTTATCACACAATGCCACCTCCTCTTCTGCTGCCCGTCCCCCTACCACGTGTGGCTCCTTCTCCCACTGACTCCTACAGCTGCATGGCCTCGACAACCTGCCCTCCCACAGGGTCTGAAGTGAGTGGATCCAGCTGCATCTCACATGCCTCCCTATTCAGTCCCATGATTTTGCATTGTTGTTTCAGGTCCTTCTTCCTTTTTGTCCTCATTTTGCTCTTTTGAACCCTTTCTGACCTCTTATGAGGCTTATCTCTGCCTTATGCTGACTTTAGTAGGCTCTGAAAGGCTGCTTCTCTCAAGGTTGATGCTGGGTAAGTCAGGAGAGAGGTTGGCCTACTATCTTGTAAGCACATGTGGAAACAGAAACTTTGATTAAAAAAAGAATTCAGGTGTTTGCAATTTCCTTTTTTGGCTGACTCTAAAGAAATCCCTGGCCCATTTCGAAGCACAATGAAAACAAGGGGAAGCACTGGTTGTCTCAGATGCTTCATCATATCTGATATGTTGAAAGTGATTTTGAAATCACCCTAAACTGAGATCAAAGGCTTCTGCAAGGTAATAACTCTGAGGCCTAAATTAACGCTGTTCACAAGATGGTTAATGATTAAATGACAACTTTAGCATTGAGTTCTCTGGTTCATTAGCGCCACATGATTTTAGATTGCTCCAATATCTTGGTGGCCCTGAAATCCCAGCCATATCTTTCATTCTTGTAGCCCAACTGTAAAAAAAAAAAAAAAAAAAAAAAAGAAACCATGGGAGATAATAGCAACATTTCTGATTGATCTCTCTAGGAGAGAGCCAAACCATGTGGCACACTGCGTATTACGACACGGTGGAAAGGTTAAAACAGGACTTGACCGATTGCAGATGGTCACCTGTCCATCTAAAAGCATCGGTCACCCTCAAGGGGCTTTGCAGTGGTTTTATTTAGCCCAGAGGGCATGCATCTCTCTCGCCATGTGATTTTTAAGCTAAAATCGGCACCCCTAAAATTGTTGGAGGTTGTACTCTCCTGCTTTGGATACTTACACTGTTGATGTCCTCATGTGAGCCTGATGTCTGAGCTCCTAAGTACTCATTGGACATCTAGGGTAGCTTTCAATTGCCTGGATGCCACTGTCTGCTGCCACCTTAATCACTGTGATCAATCCTGCCTGGTCTTCAGCTGCTGTGCTAGAAGAGCAGATGTCCCCTGTGTTCCTGTATCATATCTGTCAATCTTGAGCAAGTGTCTTGGATACCTTTGAGCACTGCAAAAGTTTCCAGATGTTTAAGCACCCGTATCCTGACCCTAGATCTTGGTATCTAGATCTTGGGATGTAGAAAGCTACTTCTACGCACAAGTACCAAGAATCACTTGAGCGGTATCCTGTGTGGCTTTCAGGTGCTTCTCCAGGCACCCTGTTCTTCCACAGGAGCTGTGCAATGTCTGAAAGTCCTTTCCAGATGTTTCAGGGATTCAAGGATGTCTCAAATGGCAATAAATGTCTTTATGTTACGAAAACAAGCAACCAAATCAAGGTCTTGAATTTGTCCCCAGCCAACTCACCAGGCAGAGAGAACCAGAAATGGGATTTTGGTGTCGGCTTGGAGGAGCTGGGCTCTGGATGAGTCAAGGAAGAGAGACTGAAGGCAGCTATAGACTGTGGCTATTAGTGAGAGGAGAAAGGAAGTGCAGGAAGGAAGTGGTCTGGCAGAAAAACAAGGAGGTCTCTACACTTGTCCTGTGTTTCCTTTCTCACTTGACTTGTTTTCTGTTTCAAACACTGTTGTTGGTAGCACTGTAGACCACGCAGAAAACTGGGTGGTTTGGGCATTGCAATTACAAACTTCCTTCTAGCCAGTGTAATAAAAAGCCAAAGGAGAACATAGCACAAAGAACACTGCCCATGTTTGACACCTTCCTTATTTACCAAAGGGTCGTCATCCTTGGTATTTAATGGTTCTGTAAAATTCTGAAGGGTTGCACTACAGTGTAAGTGATAAAATTGATAGAGACAGATAAGTTACGTAAAGGTTATAGTTTGAAGGCTGTGATACAGGACCTGCCGGGCAGAAAAGCTGAAATCTCAGGGTTGGAGGACAGAGAGATGTGAATCAGAGATGATCCTGGGGAGTTATGCAGCTTGCAAAACATCCTGCCCCGACTGGGAAGTGGGCTTTCCTCTCTCTGGCAGCTATTGTGCAGAGTACAAAACTAAATGAATAGCACACCTCTTTGAGAACATGCAGGTGAAGATGCCTGCACAGCTTCTGGGGATTGCTGGCAACACATTCTGCCTCCCTTTGGCACCTTCCAGTTTCAGACATTTAGGGTTGGAGGTGGCCACCATCTCACCCCAGTTTAGGACTTTGATTCACTTGTTCAAACTTGCTCCAGGCCTGAAAGGTCTACGTGGAGCTGGCAGATCTGCAAGACAACAAATCTGCCTTTGGGATTGGCATCTGGAGGCTAGATAGGTCATGTCAGCTGGCACTGGACATCCCGACTCTAAGTGATTTCCATACCATCAGGGCAGTAGAGTGAGATCTAAGGACTTGATCCACAGAGAAACCAAAGTGTGGGACCCCCATCCAGACTCAGCCACCCCCATGCCTTTATGGATATACTCCTGCTCACCTTCACCCAGTCTGCACATCTTTGACAAGTGGCTGCTCCAACTACAGCTTAGAGATTGTGTCAGGAAATCATTACAAACCAGCCCTGAAAACCCCAGGGATGGCCAAGCAGATTGGAAACACGGTGTGAAAAGGCAGCTGCTGTTCTGAACTGCTGCGCACGAGGTTGAACATTAGCTTTGAAGACTGATGGTCCAGATTTTCTCAAGCATCCCATGAATTTTCAAAAATGAAAGAAAGCTATAGCTGGAATTTAATATATATTTTTTCTTTCTTTCCCCTCTCTTTTTATTATTTTCCCCTAGTTAAATTGCTTTCCTTAATAATCTCTGTTTTCCCAGACATTTCCATAGAGCAACTAAGAGTCATTTTTTTATTGACTTTTTTCCACTATCGGCACCTTGCTTCCAGTAAAACCACAGCCCATTCCATTTGTTTTCACACTCACAGATAAACACATTTATCTGCTCACTGCCCTTCAATGGCAGGCAGCTTCTATTGGATTTTTGTCTGAGGACCGTACCCCCTACCCACTAATTGAGATTCAGCTCACAGTGTCACATCAGTGCAGCGTGATGGTGGAGAATATCAATGCACGAAGCCAGGAGGGGGAGTGGGAAGGGAGAAGTTTCAAGTTTTCAGAGCATTGCAACAAATGAAACTGGGACTTCCTTGTGCATCAAAAAAGTATGATACAGCCATCAGTATGATACGTCCTTCTTTAAGGGGCACAAATAATTAATGAGATGGACTTTTGCCCTCCAATATGTTCAAGAGTGAAGCTGGGATTAGTTAAATTGGATGTTGGAAGCTTCACTGCCTTTCATCCTATGGTGATGGGAAATAAGGTAGCCTTCAGCTGGCAACTCTGCTTTATGCTGTCCTAGATCTGAGGATTAGAGGCTGGGATGCACAGCTTCACCTTGTGGTTAGAAGCCTGGATTGATTGTCAAGAGAACTAGGATTAGTTTCCAGCTTTGCCTTCTGGACCACAGGTATCTCAGCTCACCTCTCTGTGCCACGCTTTCCCCATAGGAGAAATATCTCATTTTCCTTTGAACTGGGATACTTCTGAAAAGCAGTCACAAGCAGAAGATCCAAATTATTATTATTATTATTATTATTATTATTAAAATCAAAACTCAGTGTAAGAAAGAACATGAGGTATTCTTAAGACCCACCAGGGAAGGGCACACCAGGTGCTTGGGATTTAGCTCAGATTCAGTTTCCCAACTAAGGTGCCCAGTATCATATATGAGTTTCTACAGCAGCCCTCAGCCTCCAGCTGCAACCCCAGAAGGAGACAGGCTTCATGAAGGTCTTATGTCTTCTAGGTTTATGATGCCCAGATATTTCAGATACCCCAAGAACATCTCAGCTGGCTCTAGGCACCTCCAAGAGGGCAATTCACTGGAGCCCTAGGTCAAATGATATAGGAGGTCAGACATTCCTCTCTAATGGGAACACCAGCAGAGAAGGGTCTGTTGCTTAAGCAGAGCTGTCTGGTGTCCCTTGAGATGTTCCCACATGGGGCTGGAAGGTATGACACAGGCCTATGAGAAATCCATGTCCTTATGGAGCAGCAGATGGAGATCTGGCGAGGAGCTGTGGGCTGGAAAAAAGGACAGAGAAGATTGGGCCAACCTGATGTGGGGCTTGTCTTGGAAACTTAAAAGTTTCCAAACTTAAAAGTTTCCAAACTTAAAAGTTTCCAAGAGATGCTGATCAGAGAGATTCTCCTGGGCAAGGGAATCCAGGCATTGGCCTTTGTAATCAATGCTTCCTGCCACCGAACTCTAGTTTAGAAGGAACTGGGTTTCAGCTCTTCTGGACTGGGAAGATTGACCTTAGGAAGATCTTCTTGTAGATTTGGGAACAAGGTACTTGATCTCCCTGTGCTGCAGAGGGAGATGGCACTAATCTTTTCACCCTTTGTCTACCAGGAGACAAAACTTGCTGGTAAGAGGAGCCGTCTCTTAGGTCTGGGATGAACTTGGCATAGCTTTCCGGCATAATCTGAATTTGACTTTGCTCGTACACGCAGGGCAACCATGTTGTTGCTAAAAGGGAATATTTTTAAACAGTTTTGTTTATTTTTTTTCTGGGGAGAAGGGACTGTCTCTTGCAATATTTGCAGACAACCCTTGCTAAAAGGAGATCTGATCTCAGGCGCAGTCTCCGACCAGGACTATAATTCCGGTGGTGATAACAATAATAAACATGGCAATAACCATGCCCAAATATAGCACTTGGCACAGTTTTTCCTGTTCAAATATCAGTTCCTGTGACTGTCATTCTTTGCAGCCTTCCAAATCCTGGCATTTGGAAATGGCACTTGCTTCCAACGAGGCCTTTTGTCTGGAAGAGATTATTTCCAGCAGACTGCCCTGCGAACTGCGATGCTGCACTTCATCCCTCCAAGGTAGAGACGGGGACAGTGTGACTCATGCCTCTCATATGATCCTGAAAAGAGAACGCATCAGTGGTGCAGGGTTCAGCTGCACACATGAATTTCACCTTATCATACAAGAGATATCCCCTCTCTCGATTTCCTCTTTTGGTTGTGGAACCCGTACAAAGATCTTCCCACATTTTTTTACAGGCCTTATCACCACCTGCTTGCTTCCTCTTTCTCCTGTACCTGCAGGGACACAAAGCAGCCTCTGGAAGGCCTGGGCAAGGGGAATGTGTTTCCAGAGAAAGATGAGGTTTGCTCAGTTCCCATAAGGCTCTAAGGCTGCTGGATATGAGGCTGTGTTACAGCTAGAAACAACTGTAGTCTCAGAGGAATGACATTGTTTTCTTCAAATAAGTCAATACCAGACCAAAATATTAACATTTTCCAGAATAGCTATCTTTCTCCTAAAAACATGCCTCTGAAAAGACCTCATTTTGGTATTTCAAGTCCAAAGGAAATATTTTCAAATTGCTGATTTTTTTTTTTTTTTTTAAATCTTATTCTGCTTTCAGTGGTGGTGGTGTTTTCCGGTAAGAATTAATCTGAATTAATATGAGCTGTCAGATAAAATCCGTGTTCTGGTTTAATTGTTTCAGACTCCTTTCTTCCCCTGGCCAGGCATTGCATTCACTTCTCTCACCAGATGAACACGGGCATGATGGGAATGAAAGTCCACAGGATATAATGGAAAATGTTGTCCATACTGGGATGTTGCCTCACAGCCTAAAAAAAACCTGCAAAAACGGTCCAAGACTCTGGAACCGTTTTTGTGAAGTCCATGTGTAATGAAAATAGGAAGAGCATGAGGTCAGAATGACCCAAGCAAAATGCTTCTTTCCTGCTTAGCAAAACAAAACTAATGGATTCGAGTGAATTTTACCAGAAATTGTTTGTTTTTATCTTACACGAGGGAAAAAACAAAACTGTGTTTATGCGTGGGCATGCAAGTTCATCGTCAGATGGTGGAAACTTTCAGTTGTGCAGAAAATGCATTTTCCATGACCCCAAGGCACGGGAATGGGTCCATAATCCTCAAGCTGATGGAGTGATGGGGTTACTCAGATGTGCTTGATTTTATGAGCATTCAAGAGAAATTAATGCAAATTACAGAGAAATTTCAGAAAAGCCTCTGTATCCAGCAGGAAGAGCAAATTCCCAGCTACACTTGCAACCTGGAAGGCAACAAGGAGAAATAGAAGAGCAGCACCCACCTCCTGGAGATGGACAGGGCAGCACTGAGGAGGAAGAGGAGAACCTAAGTGAATTAAAAAGTGGAAAGGGGTGAACCCAAAGGCAACAATTCTCTCTCTAAACCTGTTCAGATGGGATTTCCCAGAGAGATGAGGAAGGGTGGAAGCTTTAATTCTTCTCCCCCTCCTTGCTGTGACTCTCTGGTGTAACTCACACCGACAGCATGCTGTGGTCACATCAACCCTGGAGATATGCACTCACTACCCTCTGATAAATCTGGAAGGCTTTCCTAAAAGTGCAGCAACAGCCCTGTGACAGCCATTAGGCAGCACCATACAGTCCTGGTGCTTGCAATTTCTCACCTGCCCAGATGTGCTCTGCAGCTCTTTGCTGGGAAGCACCACATAAGGACTTGGAGAGAGCCCAGATCTCAAGCTAGACCCATAAACCCCATGCCCAAGACAGAGCCAGCATGGGCAGATGGTTTGACCAGATGGAAAGAAACGTCCAGAAGAAGGTGTGCCTGGAAAAACCCTCCTGCAGCCTGGAGTCACCTGCTCTGGCTTGGTCAGAGGCGACCGACTGGTTTCCTTCCAGGTGTCGCAGCCATGAATTCCCCTTGGCACTACTGCAGAGGAGTGCCTTGACCTCACATCGAGGCAAAGGAGGAAAGACCTACACTTTATCAGCCACATCCACTCATGCCTTGTGACTGCCAGGATTTATGGCCAGCCTTATCAAGTTGAGTGTTTCACAGTGCCTAAACCTAACAGGCTGGTTCTAGGCACAACGCTGTCTCTCAGTTAGTTCAAGGAAAGGCAATGGTTTCTTTTTTTTATTACCACAGCTGATTTTCTGGATGACGAGTGGAATGGGTCTGGCTTGGACATGTCTGTTCACATTGGCACTGAAAAATAGATCAATCAATTAACAGATAGCAGTGCAAGGCTTGGGCTCGCTGCCCCCCTTGTGAGGGCTGTTTTTAAATAATCTCCGTCAGATTTGCGGGTCAGAGAGGAGCATCGTGATAATCTAATCTGGCCTTCATTGGTATCAGAAGCCAAGTGATTTCGCCCTGTATTTTCAGTACCATGGCAAGGTCTTTGGGTCAGTTCCCCCTGGGGCTGTGGTTGAACCTATGCCCTAGAAGAGGAAAGCTCTTCTTCTTTATTCCCAGGCTCCCAGGCATGGAGGGATCAGGGAAGAGATTTGTAAGGTATTTCCTGGCCCCTAAACCAGTAAGTTCCCCTTTCCAGGAGGTGAGAAGGCATGCTGTACTATAGGAACTGCTTTGGAAAATGAAGTAAAAGGTCAGGGCTGTGCTCTTCCTTCTCTAGCAATCCCATAGTATGCAGGTGGTTCATGTCCTTACCCAAGTCAAGGGATCCCCACTGAAAAACTAGTGCTTTTGGAAGCCAAGGGATGGTGGGGAGCTGGCTGGAGACAAAGACAAGAAGGGTTTGCCTTCAGAAATCTGCAGAACTATAGGAATCCAACCAGCCAGTGCTTGAAATCCTTCAGTCCAGCTCCCAGCCTGCGTGTCCTACCAGCCCTCCCCCTTGCAAACCCCTGCAAGCCCCAGGAAACCTCACAATTCTGGGCAACGATGCATCAAACTTGGGGTTTGTGGGGAGCAACATCTGCTTTTAGGCAGCTAGCTTATGCTCTTGATGTTTCCTGTTCAGACGTCACCTCTGAGCTAAACACTGACAGATTCCTCCCTCTCAGTCCCAGGAAAACATCAAACACTTGAAACTGTGATTCATTTCCCCTATTTAGGTAAATGCTGCACAGTCTGCACACAGGGGTTTCACTGTGCCGACAATAGAAACAAGGAGCTCAGAAGCAAGCAGCTGCTGATTCCCAGACCTATACCTTGCATCGAGCTGGGTGTGCTCCTTCAGCGTGGCCCAGCTCAATCAGAGGAGCAGGGCTGGGTCATCGGCAGGCTGATGAGATAGATGGTCGTCAGGAACCCCTTGGGCTCCAACCTTTGCATCCGTGAAAAATCACTGCCGAGTGGCAGAAGCACTGTCTTAACATGATTCAGAGAGGATTGCTGGCCTCAGATATCAAAGGCCAGCTGTCGTAGCGCATTGCATCCATCCTGGCTTGAGGCTGGACTTGGTAGTGGAGCAATACTCCAATAGTGACATGATCTCCTCGTTTGTACCTGTGAAAGGCCCAGCATATTAATGAGCAACTGTTCATATTTATAGGAGAGAATCCTCAGATTCTAAGGTTTTTACCTCTTTTTGTTTGTGTGTGCATGTACTTATTTTATTCCTGCTGTCAGATTTTCTACATTGAGAAATTCCTTTAAAAAAAAACTTTTTTTTGTCCCGTATGTGCTGTGGGGTGTCTGATCGTGCTGACTGTGTGCATAATCCTGATCCACGTAGGCTCTGGATTTATCTGCCCTTTGCATACCCTGGATCTGATAGTACTTGATAAGTTCAAACAAAAATCTGTCATCTCCTTTCTCCTTCATCCTCTTCTGCCCCCTTTCCCTGTCCTTTCCTGTTGGATTCAGGTCCCACTCGCTGCCATAGGTGTGATGTTTTCCTACAGACCAACTGCTTTGCCTTTCGTTCCCCCAGCAAAACACAATTTAAACTACCCAGCTCAAATCTTGTCTATCTTCACTGCAAGCATGTTTCCAGTGACCACAGGCTATGTTTCTCACACACTTTATTGTATTTTGTTTCCCAACAACCTTATGAGGTGGTAGCAGTTGTGCATGAGAATCTGGTGTCAGGAGGAATTAGATCAAGAGGTATTGAGGTGAATTGTTCCCCTGGATTTTCAGCAAGGAGACCTGGACACTTCATAGATGGATGTACTGGATGACTGGTTTGCCCTAACTCAATAAAAAATAAAAAAAATCTGTTGGAGCAAGTTGGGGAGCTGTTACAATGGCAGAAGAGAAGACAATGACAGGAAAAAAAAAAAAAAGAAAAAAAGAAAAAAAAAAGATATCTGAAGGGGAAGAAAGGAGAAACACTTTTCTTTCTGCTAATTTTATTTTCCAGGCTGTTAAAGCTCTGCTTCAAATTAACTCTAACCTTTACTTTCAGAGTCAGCTGAAGAACTACGTTTTCATCTGAAAAACAGGCGGTTGCTCTCTGAGACAGACTTCCCCTTTGGGGCTGCCAAATCTCAAGGCAGCTCGCAGCACTGTCCTCACTTAACCTCTTCCAGAGCCAAAAAATATCCAAATAACTGGCTGCTTCATGCACTGGCCATTAACTTAGCTAATACCGATCAGGCAAATTAATTCCAGTGAATTTAAATGAAACCCTCCTGTGGCTGTCAGACAGCTAGGTAAGTCTTCCAGCTTACTGGAAAGAAAGTTGAAAAGGTAAATAAATGGAATCAAAAGCCCTCTCCAAGTGTGTGAGTGTAGCTGCCCTGGTAGCCCTTCACAGCTTGGAGGTGAGGTCCACAAGCAGGGGGGACCTTGTCCCCCTCGAGGAACACCCCAGCAGCATCTTCCCATCTCAGTGACCTTGCCTGTGCCAGGATGTCCCAGGACATGCTTGAATTTCGGTGCTATGCCCAGGAACTTCCTACTGAGTGCCTTATCCAAGCACTTGTGAGTTAGAACAGTGAGGAAGGCCTTTTCTCCTCATCACACCAAGGGTGGCAAGGGATAGAGCTCTAAATTTAAAGCACTTGATGGGGCAAGGGGCTGTCTTGTAACAGGACACGCAGTATTTGGTAGCTCAATGCCAGTGTGTGGTCTGAAGGCTGGCAGCTTGTCCCCAAACTGCTGCACCAAGGATCAGGCAGAAATAGGTTGGACTACTTGCACTAAGTGCACTGCTTGCAGACATGCTTCTTCACATCCCTTCATCCTATAAAGGGGATAGGAACATGACTTGCCTCAGAAGGCACTTTGCGACCTGCTGACAAACAGGGCTGTGCATAACCCAAGCAAAGTGTCCTTATCATTGCAGTTATCGGTGTTCATATGTGATATGTGTGTGACCGTGACATTGTGAAGCTTTCAGAAAAACAAACAAACAAAAAACAAACAAACAAACAAAAAAAAAACAAACAAAAAAACTTATCAGCACATGGCATGTCCGTGGTAGATACAAGTGATAAAAAACACTTTTTGCCGTATCCAGCCTTTGCACAGGAGTGGGAAGATGAATTCAGGAATCCCCCACAGACTTGTAGGGAAGCCCAATTAGCCCTCATCTGCTTTAGAGAGAATGACAAGTCCTGAACTCACAATTTCCTGATTTGAAATAAAACCTTCTGAAAAGTTTGGGTACCTTCTGAAAGGGACTTGGGCACATCCATATATATTATATATATATATGTATGACACAGTGTATGAAGAACGAGAACTGAGTATATTTAATTTTTAAGCCATCTGTAATGTCAAGTTCATCTTTTAAGCCCTGGTACAATAGACTTCATTTCAGTGCAGTGGTGTCCTAAGTGGAGATTTGCCTCCTTCCTCCAGCAGACCAGTGTCTGATGTATCTTTTTTAAGAAAGAGGAGGCACTGCACTGAGGTTAAAAATGTGGACCTATTCCAGAGAAACATTGGTTCTACATTTTCAGCAGATGCTGCAACATTGTCAGCTTCCTCAATAGAGGGTGGACAATGAGTACAGGATGGCATACAGTCTTAGTGGTCCTGGGGCAGAAAGAGGTATTTTAGACATAATAAAAGGGGAGAGATAAGCTATAGCCAACACAGATATGGTGGGAGAACATTCCCAGGCCTCTGGCAGTGTTCCAGCCAAAACCAACACATGAGTTGGGTTCAGGACTGGTGAGTTTGGGTTCACAAGGACTGATTATCACCACAGCTGAGGAAAACATGACCTGCTGTCACAAAGGAGCATGGATATGTTGGTGGTGGTGCTCCAGCTCCTCCAAAATCTCACCTTGAGGTTGCAGCTCCACCACCCTTCACCCCTGTTTTTGCCTGGTTTGCTGTCTGCTTGTATGTTAGTTACCACCTTCCCTTGGGTTGCTGCACTGATCCAGCATCCCTTAGGGAAAAGAAGCTGTGAAAGGGCATGGTGTCATCTGCAACAGACAGGCACAAACCTGTTATCGCCCCTAGTGCAGGCCCAGCTTCCTCCTGAGGATGCTCTATGGGATGTCATCTTCTGTCCATCCACCTGCTGGGCTAGCCTTGACAGACTTGCACAGTTCAGAATAAAGCCTATTGCCCTCCCTGTCCTCTTCAACCCTTCTGACTCATAGATGCCATAAAATCACAGAATCATTTAGGTCTGAAAAGACCTCCAGGATCATTTGGCCCAGCCTTTAACCTAGCATTGCCAAATCCACCATTAAACCATGTCACTAAGCTCTACATCTATACATTTTTGAAGACGTTCAGGGATGGTGACTCAACTACTTCCCTGGGCAGCATGTTCCAGTGCTGCACAACCCTTTCAGTGAAGAAATTTCCTCTAATATCCAATCTAAACCTCCCCTGGAGCAACTTGAGGCCATTTCTTCTTGTCCTAATGCTTATTGCTTAGGAGAAGAGCCTGATCCCCACCTCATTATAGCCTCCTTTAAGGTAATTGTAGAGCTCCATAAGGTCTGCCCTGAGCCTCCTTTTCTCCATCACTCACAATTGGAACCACCCTGGTTCAACATTTCAGGAACTCTTATTGCTTGGAGAAAATAAGCAATGCCAGACCTTACCCTCCATCTTCTCCAAGGTGTGCTCTGTTGTGTGCCATAAGCCCTTAGGGTCAAGGATGACTCCTGATCATCAAGGCAGGGAGGTCTGGGACTGCTTCTTAGCAGTCTAGGGCTGTGGGGAAATACCCCTTGCCCACTCCAGTTTTTAAAATGATGCTGAGTAAGCTTAAGATGGGGGTTGCATTATGGGGAGGATCATCGAGTGGACCCTGGAAGTCCTTTCTAGCCTCATGCTTCTGGAGACTCATTGAATTCAACAAAGGGAAAGCAGGAGCTTGGTGTGAATCAAGAAACCTCACCATTTGACACAGCTGGGGTCAGATGTCATCCAGAACGGGTTAAATGTGTCTGCAGGAACTGGCAGTTACTGGATGTCTTTGCTTCTGCTTCCCAGCTGCTTGCATAAAGGGTTTGTTGCTGTCTGAGTCTGCCCCAGCCCGACTGTCTGCAGCAAAGTCAACAACCCTGAGCGGGCTTGGCTGGAGTGTCTCGGTCTCTGCTCAGCCCAGAGGCAGGCTCTGCAATACCTGCCCTGGGCAATGGGGGTTGTTTTAATTCCCCTCTCCTGCCTTTGCTCTCCAGCTCTGGTCTGCAAAAAGTGGCCCATGGCAACTGGCACATAAAGCCCCCTGCCAAGGTCAGTCTGTAATGATATATATATGTATAATGGATGGATGTCCTTTGACATGACATTTTGTTAATTTTATTCCCCCTCTTGCAGCCTGATAACACAAAGAAGGAGTGAATTGTCTGTTGCTGCCTAATTCTCAATAAATTTGCTGAAAATTTCACAAGCTGAAATAACAATCAGACTTGAGGGGTCCTTTCTAGCAGACCCCTGAAGCTAAAAGCAAATAATTTCTTTTTAGCAGGATCTGATTTATGGTCTGGCTCGACAAATATTCATATGGGTGTGAAAAATCTTCTGAAGATGAGCCATGGAACATTGCATCTCCTGTCATCTTCCTCACTGCTTATTCTGTCTCAAATTAGATTCGGTAATTCAACATGTTTCAGCTTCAGGGTGATTTTTCTTGCTTCAGTTAAATCTCAGATTTGAAGCTGAAGACATTTCACACATGACAGGTTAGCACCTGTTATCTAAAGGTCCAGCAACACTGACCGTGACTGAGCTTGGACCAAATTCTATGCTGGAATAAATCAGCATGATCAATTATTGCTGAGCTGCTTTGCACCAGACCGGTTTTACTATCAGCAGTATTAATAAAGGGCAATTTTCCAATGAGCCCATAAAGTTCTGCCTTGGTATAATATGAGATCCTTGCCCTTTGCTTCCTCTAAATCCTGCAGTGCATTTTCTGGCTTCAAATGCCACAGGTGACAGAGGACAATCCCGGCTGTAGTTTTAATTGCTTAATGTGCATGCAGAAATCTGGATGCTGAGCACAGGTATCTGAGGACAGGGGAAGAGGAGAAGGCAAAGGACATATATGGTTATATAGGAATATGGAAAAGAGGGGAGAAAAAGCAAACATCATGCATACAGAAGGAATATTTGCTGTTGCAGGCAATATGAAAAATGATGTCAGCTATTTCTAAGTATTTTCTGGTTTTCTTCTTCTTCTTTTTATTTTTTTTTTTTTTTTTTATTCTTCTTTAATTTTCTTCTTTTTCTTTCCTTTTTTTCATTCTTTTTTTTTTTTTCCCCTTAAATAATTAGCGTTGCACTATTTAATTACCTTTTGAAATAAATATGGAACAATGCATCAATCACAGTCTACCTTGCACTCATATACTCCCATGTTCCTCTAACAGCAGCAATATTGTTTGATTTTTTTTTTGCCTGTCTAGGAGAAAAATATGAAATTTGGGTAGCAGGTGGAGATAAAAGAAAAAAAAAGCTTTTTTTTTTTTTTTTTTTTTTTTTTTTTTCCTCTTAATGTCGTGCCTGTGCATAGACCATTTCCTGTAGAGCTGGGGGAATGACTTAAAGCCAAATGTTGTCTTTGCAAGATACAGTTCCCTTTGTTGTGTAAGTAACCAATAAAGTTGCCAAGGTCTTATCTGATGTTTTCAGGCCTTGATCTCAAAGATCTTTAGAGGCCAGGGTGAGGAACCAGAGCCTCATTTTGCAGATGGGGAAACAGAGGCATGTAGAAGTACAATGACTTCTCAAGCTCACCCTGAAGTCCCCTGCAGCTGGTGAAACTTCAGCCTTGCTTCTGTGCTCTCTGCTCTGGCTGTGTGCTTCTAGCAAAACTGTGTTTTTTCAAAACACCCACAGAGAGTTAGTTACCCAAATCCCTCTGAGTTCACTGAACTGATGTTTTAAACCTCATTTCCCGCCCAAATATCTGAGTTTGTTTAGGGCAGAAGAAATTTAATGCCTACTACAGCTATGCATGCCTGAAGGAGCTCTGAACTAATGAAAGATATAAACTCATCTGAAAGTCTCATCTGGATGACAGTTTGTGATGCACATGTGTTGGCAGAAATGTCTAATGGAGGTTTTCAAATGGACAGTTGCCACGAGCTTGTGATGGCTCACACAAAATGTTGCTGGAAACTAACGCAGCAACAAACCTGCAAGTGGGAGAGCCAAGAAGCACCAGAGATCAAGCATAAAATGGATCCAGAGAAAAACATCTTGGGATCTGCATGACACAGACTCTCTTTTCAGCCACCACTCTAAATGTCCTTCCAGGGAAGACTGACAGAAACAACAAAGTTGTTGCCAGCTATTTTTGTGTCTTTGTTTAGCTGTATTACAACACGGCCCACATTTCCCAAGAAGTACTAGCTTTGAGTTTGTTTCTAGGCAGAGCTACCAAACCCCTCTGAGGTTTGGGATAGGAAGTGCTTAAAATGGACAAGACCATGTCTCTGTGGAGCATCATCTGACTTTGGAAACCTGGCTTTCTCAAATACACCTGTTGGGTGTAGGAAACAAGGAAATCAAAAGAGAAGAAATGAAGGGCAGAACAGCAGCCAGCAGGCATTTCACGCATTGTTCCTCATTGACATTCTCTCCCGTGCCTTTTGAATCAGCACTTTTTTTTTTTTTTTTTTTTTTTTTTTTTTCCGGCTGTATAAAGAGGAGACTAAAGAGCTTGGTGACATTGGCCAAGTAAGCCAATTCCACTTGTTCTTGTGCTGCTGACAAGCATGTAGATTAAATCTCTCACCCTGGAGCTCTTTGGATTGAGTAGGTCTTTCTCTGTGGATTTTGCAGCACAAAGCCCAGACTGTCCTCCTGGAGAGCCTAACTATCCGTAAAATAGAGCTAAGCCAAGGGAGTCCCTCAAGAAGGGGAGTGGAGCCAGAGATTCAGCAGGAGCATCCACCCTTCTGTTGTCATGACCATTGAGACCAAAGAGAAAAGAACAGGCAAAAGAGAAGATGATGTTTCTGGGCAAGAGAAGGTCCCAGCAGAAAAGATGCTTCTAAGATCACACCCAAGTAAAATGTACAACTCACAGAACTGAGACTTCTTGATCTCCTGCTACCCAGGGCTGCAAGCAGCTTTTTTCCTCTGAATTCAGGTGCTAAGTAGACCTGGACCTGCTCAGTGCTTGCACATGAAGATGCCACAAACATAAAAAAAAAATGGGACAGGCATTAGACATCAGAAAATGTTGAGTTGAAAAAAATAAAAGTAATAAACAAATAAACCAAAAAAAAACAACAACAGGAAACTCACCCAAAACCAACAAAAAAAATATTTTAAGCAGCTTTGGGCTAGCAGAAGGGAAATGAGGAGAACTTCTCCGTGCTGATTCATGGGGGGTAGACAACTGTTCAGCTGTGTGTCACCGACTTCTCTCTCTGTTTGCAGGGATTTCCCTTCTATCAGCAAAAGAGCAGCTGGGCCTTAACAAAAAGGAGGAGCAGATATTTTGTCACATGCCGGCGGTAAAGACAGGCTTCACAATGAGCTACTTTCTTCTAGCACTGAACAAGGAGCTTCAGTCACACGGGGAAAACAATAATCATCTGAAAAAAAGTCTCTGTTTCTTCAGCTGGCGATGGCTACCAAGGGTTAGCTGGGAACTGCATAGTCAGAATTGCTTGCAATTCCGAAGTCCTGGATCAAATGTTTCTAGACCATGGTGACCACAAGGTGCCAGGGGATGAAAAGGGATGCAGATTTACTATAACTTCTATGTGACATATGCTGTTGACATATAGCACTAAATTCCTAGGGGGTTTCAAAGGCTGTGCTGTGGATTCAGGTGCCTCGGAGCAGAGGGTAAACACAGGGCTGACCTTGTTCAGCATGGACATGAGAAATGATGGGATATTTCTGTTTTGGGGGGAGAGAGAGAAGTTAACTCAGGAGGCAGGCTGGCCATGTGGACTCTCCTCCAGAGACCCCTGGAAAAGCTGGCTTTCTGCAAAATATATGAGTGGCTTTGGGTACACAAGGAGAGAAGCTGCCCTTCACTTTGCAGGGTTGTCTAGCCCCCAAAATGAGGTCAGGAAGCCAAGTAGACCCCAATGTAGGGCTTTGGCTCCTTCGTAACCCATGGGATGGGTATGAAGTGGTGCCTGCTCAAGGAACCTTTCTGTGGGTACGTCGTCAGGACTGCACATCAGCCAAGGCTTCTGTCCTCATAAAACTTCTGCCTCTGTTTAACTGATGACACATCATTAGCTGAATCTGTTTAGGTCTTTTTATGCTTCTGTGAAACCGGTAACACTAAACAGGGCTTAACATTCCCAGCAAGAGGCCAATTTCCCTTCCCTCCCCATTCTGGAGCAGGGAATATACCCATGCGTGTGTAAATGCACATCACAATGGCTCTGCAAAGCCGATCCACCCCATTGCGCAGGCTCCAGGGCTGATGCATTTGGCAACCTCTTGAACTTGCTCCTTCCCCAGCGGGGCACGGAGGATGTGTCAAAGGGGGGTGTGAAGTTTTGCACTCTCTGGTCCCTCCAGGCTGTGTAGAAGCAGCGCTGTGTTCAGTCAGAGCCAATTTGTGGGACACGCCATCAAGATGCAGACAGCAGAAAGCATCCCCCAGGCTGTCTCCAGCCACGGTTTTGAAGAGCGGAGGTCTCAAGAGAAGCAGGAAGACATCTTTTAATAGTCTGAGATATAATAGCTTGGCTGGACACATTGAGCAAAGCGGTCTTTTGGAGCAGATCCCAGAAACAAAGCACCGTGGCCCAATAATGATCTGGAGGGGTGGCCACATGGGGTCTCCTACTGATGGTCATGGACCAACCCAACCCCACAACGGAGTCATGTTTTATCCCAGGAGAGAGGCTGTGAGTCCTCTGGTCATGGATGCATGCATGGCTGGGCTCTGACGAGCGTGGCAGACAGCTGCTGTCTCCCTTCTGCCATGCCAAAGGGCAGAGAAGGCTGCCGATACCACCTGCTGCTCCTGCTCCTGGGGGCCAGATGGGGCCCAATGGACATATGTGCTCGTGCCCCCATCTAGTGGCTGTCCCCACGTCTGCAACGTGTCCCCTCTTCCTCTGGTGCCATTCAGCTCAGCAGGGAACCTCTTGATAGTCTCGGGGTGCAGCCAGGCTCGGGGCTGTGCCCTCTTGGACCTGGGCTTTGTGGCAGATTCCCCCATGCTAAATTAATTGTGCACATAATTTCTTGGGAGGGGACAACAGAGAATCAAAATCTGATTGCAGCCATACAAGAGGACCGTGTCTTTTACTCCTGACCATGTTCCCAACACTTGGTCTGGCACTGGGGAATGTGTTGTTGTACAGAGCCCATCACCTCCACTAGAGATGCAAAGTCACCAAGCAGAACATTTTGGTTATGATTTTTTTTTTTTTTTTTTTTTTCCTGAACCTCATGCAAAAAAATTTTGTTTTGCAATCTGTTTACAAGAGAAGAAGTCACCCCAAACCACCCCCACAACAAGAAATGGATGATGGGTCCAGATCTGAGCCTCTTCTGAAAGCACTAAGTGAGTTTTCAGGCAGAGCTGACATCGCTTGAAGTGGAAGGGGAAGCTGGGTGTAAATGTTTGTCTATTCACTCAAAGACTGGGAAACAAGATGATGTGATTTTGGTGGATAACTGGATATTCTGTAACTGGAATACCCCAGTGAACCTGAGACACTCCAGTAGTCATCTGCTTCTGACACAAACATGCAGTACTCATCTGCTCCGATGATAATACAAACGGCTCTGTGTTTCCTGTAGGTATTTTTACAGCTCCTGTTACAGCATTATCTCAATGCTTTACAATCTTTATTGCAACCTTCCCCATCCTGCTGCCCCCCAACAACTCCTCAGTCAGGTAAGACATCAAAGTTATTCCCATTTGATAGACGGGAAAAATACAAAAGTGCTCAGAGTAAATGAAGATCCCAGAAGAAATAAGCAGCGAAGTAGAAAACTTCGAATGTAGATCTCTGCCTACCACCAAGATACACTATGTTAGGTAAATTGTAAAGAAAATCTATGGTATCTGTAGAATTCAACAAGACAGAAATGTCTCCCCAGGACTCCAAGAACCATCCCCAGCACTGCTCAAATGCTTCCACCTCCTGGAAGCCTGAGGTAACTGAGAGCACAGCACCTGGTCTGGTGCTCAGCAGGTTAAAAATCACTGCTCACTTGGACCTTTTAGGGTGCCCATTGCACTGGTTGGAAATCAGATCCCCAAAAAGATGACGGCAACCACTGGGAAGATAGAGCAAGAAGTCCCTCTGAGCTGCTCCAGGCAGATTTCCTCAAGCAGTTGCAGAAATTGTTTCTGGTAGTGACTTAAACCTACGGGGGAAACACAAATGAAAAGGAAAACATCTATTTTCCCTTTGCCTTTTTATCCTTTGCTCACCACCCTGACCTGACTGAGATGGTATCCGCAGTCTATAACAACATCAAGCTCCTAAAGGTCTTAGTTTGGCTTAGTGAATCCTCTAAGTAAATCCTTGGGACTTTCTGGTTGCTTTATTATAGCATTCCTTGGCTACCCTTGGAGGCATAAAATTGCTTCTGTGGAGAGAAGGCAAGTTATAGGTTTGCTTGTGCTAGTAAGGATAACTTCTTGGGAAGAAAGATCAGTACATGCTGGTATGAGACTGGCAGCTTTATCAGTCAAATATGATGGCAAGATCAGGGCTTGGGGTAAAGGTGGGGCAGATGTTGCCCCTGAGGACAAAGGCAGCTGTCAATGACCATTCATGGTCTGCATTTTCCCAAACCACTTGTATTAACTCCTTGATGTCCACTTTTTGGCTGGTTTGAAGAAATCTGCTGGGATCTCCAGGGATTTCTCCAGCAGCCCCTCTGCTTTCTCTGTGTAGAAGCTGTCAGACTGCCTACGTGAAGACAGTTCTATGCTATCCTCAGCACACATCACAACACAGCACAGCAATAGCTGTGCTAAGGCAGGCCAAAAGACCATACTTAATTTATTGTCGTGCAAGCTCAGATCCACATCTCAGTCCTTTTTATCACTTTTTGTGCACTTGTTCTCATTCTACCTGTATTTTATTTTATTTTATTTTATTTTATTTTATTTTATTTTATTTTATTTTATTTTATTTTATGTTTATTTTAATAAGACCTGGGCTTCAAGGCATTTATGATAGTCTAATCTTTTTTTCAGTTCACAAAATTTTTTGCTTCACAAACTTTTCTTCACAAAATAAATAAGCAAAACTAATAATAAAAAAAATCAGCGTGGATCAGATTTCTGTGATCTAGCTCAGATATATGCAAGTTGGATGTCAAAACCCTTTATTGTAAAGGGACCTGCAATAAGAAATAGCAGTCCTCTCCTGGTGATGACTCCTTTCAGGTCTAGTTAGGGATCACGACAGGACAGATGAATCACTCTCTGCAAGAGTTTATTTTTCTCTTCAGGTTGCCTTCCTCAGCTTGGATGAGGCTGAGGCATGCTGTCAATTTATATCTAGCTGAATAAAGTCTACTTGAAAACAATTTTTCTTCCTTTCTGCCCCTTTGATTTCCAGCAGGGGGCTGCTCCATCATTCTGCATTCCTCCTTCGGTGTGATGACAGACCCTCAGCTGTCAGATTCCTACCCTTATATTTCAGCAGTTTTGAAGTTTAATTTTCCTCTCAGCACAGCTCTTCTTCCCCTTCTTTCCCAGGATTGCCCACAAACCTGCCTTTCCTCCCCCTTCCTCCAAAGCCCTCCTTCACCAGCCTGCGCCCTGTGTCTCCAGGCTCTCACATGGGAAACAGAGAATCGGATCGTTTCTGATATTTGCCCTTCTCAGGACTGTTTCTCTCAGCAAGAGAGGTGTCGGGTGAGGGCTCCCAGCATTATATCATCCTGTCATCCCCTTTCTGGGGCACGGTGGGGAGTGGGGTGGCCCCTGTGAATCCATTTCAGCCTCCTCTCAACCCAAGGTCACCGACTGAGGACCTATCTTGGCAAACACTATCCATTACAAAGACTAATAAACAAGCCTTCTTGCATGCAGGCTGCTTTACAGAGGGCCTGGAAGAGAGAAGAAGAGAGATTGTTTTCCAAGCCCTGCAGTGATCCCAGGTTTGATAAACCCACTCTTTTCTTTTCCTCCCCCTCCCTCGCTTCCCAGGAGGACAACTTAAGCATTTATGAATGCAAATGTTTCTTGGGTCAAAAGCAGGTCAGACAATGCTGTGCAGACAGGATAACACATCCTCTGTTCCACCAGGGCACGTACTGTAACACAGAAAAATGCTGCCTGTGCCCCTTGAGTTCTGTTCTCACCCTCCCTTCCTGCCCCCTCCCTCCTCCTCCAGCTCCTGGCCCGTGGAGAATTTGGCTTTCTGAAGTCATGAAAGCTGAAACAATCAATATCAGACTGATCTGCTGAGAGCAGCCCTGGGACTGTGTTTCTAAAAATGGCTGGGTTATATAACAGTTATTATTATTATTATTATATTTTAGGAAGAAGTTACGGATGTAAAAACATCATCAAAAACTAAGGCTGTTCTTGTCTGCCGGGGCTCCCTGTGAAGGCAGACAGGCTTCTCAGGAAATGCACAAACCCACCAGGAGCTCCCTGTGATGACATTGACATGGACTTGGTGCCAATGGTCTTTGAAAGAGAAAACACAGTCCTCAGCTTCTTGTGGCACGGTGCCTCGTGCAGACCACGGACCAGGCTGAGACCTTGCTTTGGCTCCTCAGTCACCTGCATAAAAGACTCTTGAAGCCACTGGGGATCGTTTTGAGCCCTGTTTCCCAAACTTTCCCAACTTAGTGTAGGCCTGGTGACCCTGGGCAGGGAGAAGTTTGAGCATCCTCCCATCTCTCTTGGAGAAGCTTGAGCCTCCTTCCATCTATCTTGGAGAAGTCTGAGCATCCTTCCATGTCTCTTGGAGAAGTCCAAGCCTCCTTCCATCTCTCCTGGCTTCTGCAGCAGTCCTGGTGACAAAATGCAGTCCCTGTGCTGTGTGGATGGTGCTGTGCGCTCTAGAAGACCCACACTGTTTGCATTGAAGCATGAATCCAGGGAAAGTCCGCCAGATCCAATCCGGTGTCTCTGCCTTCATGGCACGGCCTGAGCACACCCCTGCATCCATCCATCCTCCTGCTTGTCCTGGGGACGATGACATCTTATCCACTAATTGGTCCTCGTGAAAGTCCTGTTCCAAGTCACGGGGAGGGAAAAGCCAATTTCTATCACTGTGGGTGGATCGATGGCAGCGGGCAGCGCACATCCACCCTCCCCTGATGCATGCAACAAGGTCACTTACCAGCTTCTGGCACCCAGCCCCACAGTCAGCAATTCACACAGGTTCTCCAAGGAAACACAAGCAGGCTCTGAGCAGGATCACGGTATATTTATACATTAGTTATTCTTTTACCCTGGGTCACCCACGGCTTCCTGATCTGTAAGTACCCATCCTATTTATATACCAGCTGCCACGCTGAGCACTGCTGTCCCGACCTGGCTGCCCTCCTTACTGGAGATAATGATAAGATAATCTAACTGATCACCTTGCTTCCTGCTGGTAAGGCTCAGAAATTTATTTAAACACCGTCAGCTGGAAGGGAATGGTTAGTTTTCACCCCTACTGATGCTTTAAGGACCACTCTGTAGGTAACCCAAGGAATCCAAATCCTTCCTCGTCTGCTTTCTGCTGAGCAATAGCTGGCACAGAACACACTGCTCTGGGGACAGAGGGGGCCGTGCTCGGTGGAGAAGAAAGGTGACTCCTGGTATAGGCACTTCTGGACCAAATTCAACTCTTGACATCAGTGGAAAAGCTTTTCCAGCCTGGACTGCACTTGGCACTGCCCTGAACCAAAGTAACCCCTGGAATAGCATCTGTGGCTTAGAATAAAGTGGCATGGAAATAATATTTAAAACTTCATGGAACTAATTATGAACATCTTTAGAGGTGAGGCTGGCAGGGAAAAACCTTGTTCTGATGCATATGGACGTTAAATTAAAGTTCCCCAAGCAGCTCCCTTTGCATCTGGCAGCTCCCAACACTCCCAACCTGAAAGTTCCCAGAGCAAAGTTATCTGATGGAAAATATAAGAAAATAACCCATACTTTGCCATGAAGGCACTTGTTAGCTTTATTTGCAGCACTCATGGTCATTGTAAAAAAAAGGATAAACAATGCAGTTCAGTGTGTGTATTTCTATTAAAACTCATGTGCCTGCAACTGTCTGGGTTAGAACATGCACAGGCTGACGGTAATTCCTCTCCAAATGAGGTCATTTGAAACGATACAACAATCATTACTAATGCTGCTGCATCACGCTGGGCTGTCAGATAGATCCCAGGGCTTTAATGCGATCCTATATATATATTTACACAGTTGCCCGTACTTCTTTAATTAGGAGATGCAAATGCCAGTCAGAGACAAAGCAGAAAATGCCAACAAAGGCAGATCATGCTTCCGTTTGCTGCTGACAAGATACAGCAGCATCAGCTATTTCTTTCGGGGTTGTGTTTGGCTCTGTTAAATCCTATTGATTTGTGACAGCAAATTGTCTAGAGCGCTGTGATTTTCCAGGGGAGGCAGAGGAGTAAGGCTGGAGGGTTGAGGGTATACCCATGTTGGGGGCTGCACTCGAGGCATGTGAGACCACTGCCCAGACTGTGAAAACTCAGGATTTCAGACAGGTTTTTGGATAAGCTGGCACAGGACAAGCTGGGGGTGGCTGTCCTTGCTTGGTCTGGGTGAAAAATTATTGGTTTTGCAGCTGGGGGGAGAAGAGAGCGTGAGGGTGGTGAATACAGTGTCACCGAGCCTGTCCAAAGCACAGTGTGGACGTGCAGGATGGGGCTGCAGTGAGCAGTCTGGATGAAATGTGCTTCAGAGCAGCTGGTCCCGAACTCGTGTCTTCTCCTGGCAGGGCATGCTCAGTGGTCTGCAGCATGTAATGGTGGGAAAAGCCTGAAATTTGTTCTGGGAGGGGTTCGGTTTTCCGTTGTTTGCTGTGAAAATGGGAAAGAAGGGAAGAACTGAACTCTAGGGCATGCAGGCAGCAACCTGCAGGCAGGCTTGACCCTGGTCCTGATGCTGAGCATCTCTGAGCCTCGACACAGTTTGAGGCTGGAGACAAATCCTGTTGTTCTGAGAGTCCTGGGTCTCCTTTTCCTCTGTGATGTCTCTAGCAGCATTGGCTGGGATGGAGTGAAGGAGAAACCCTCAAAGGAAACTGCACAGACCTTGCCGGGCAAGCTGTTGGGTCTGATCAAGCCACCACACAGGGCTTTGCAGACCTCTTGGGCTGGACCATGTTAACTGGGCATCACAGCCCTTCTGCAGAGGGTCTGGCAGCCAGAGGAGAAAAACAAGAGGGGGAGATGGAGCACAGGCCACGATGCTTACAGCCAGATGCTCACCCAGAATGCATCCATCTGCACCACCAGGAGAAAATGAGCCCCTGTAAGCAGCAAGCAAGACAGCAAACCACCTCAAAGACATTTTGTGGGAATAGGTATGTTCAGAGAAACATGAAAAAACATAAGATCCAGCCCAAGAGATTGAGCTTGCCTGGCAAAATCCCTGGTGCAGAGGCAATTAGGTTAGCAGTGCTTGTGTTGGCCTAGTTTACATCCTCGTAAAGAGGCAGCAGAATTACCTCAGCAGCTAAAAAGCCTTTGTCAGCGTATGCTGTCTCTACAGGTCTGTGTTCCCCAGGCAGGTGGGAGGTTAGGGTGAGGTAATGGGTGGGCAGAAGCTCTGCTGGCCACCAGGGTCCCTCTCTGAAGCCCCTTACAGTGGCTCAGACCAGCACACATCATGCCCCTCTCCACTGGGCTGTGGCTGTCCCAGTTTGTACTGAGAGCCATCGCTGTCCCAGCAATGTCCTCTGGTGTAGACGGGTCCTGCAGGTGCCTTGCCTGTAGATGCAATTGTGGCTTCATGGACTAGAGAAGAAGGTTGATATAAAATGGCCTTACTAACCTTTAGGGTATTCCCAGTGCTCCCATTTACCATTGTTCTCCCTATAAAACCACCCTTATGCCATTAGGAGCAGAGTGGCCAAGGGCAAGGACTGACTGCAGGGTTGTGCACGCACATGTTGCACGTACTATGGCAGCACACTGTTGGAAAACTATGGAAACTACCTGAAGGTTCAGCTGAATTTTGCTCCAGAACTAAAGAAAATAATAAAACCATTAACTATCACAACCCTTTTTTGGCTCTGAAATAGTATGAGAAGTGAGACCTTTGCAATTAAAAATACCATGCCTCCATCCCTTGGCCTAGAAGGCTAACCTATCTCACAGCTCTAGGATGCTCATATTCTCCATGGAGCAGCTCAAAAAAAGAAAGACTAAACAGGCATGCTTCTACTTTCTCATGGTACTTTCTGCAAGGTGGTTAAAATAAATATCACTGATTAACCACAGAAATGCTTCTTCTGCCCAATCAGGGTGCAAAACTTGGCTGCAAGAGGAGAATTTAACCAGAAGTCTAGTGTAGACAGGCCCTCGGTGTGGAGGCTTAACCAGCCACCTCACGGCCTTGCGAGGCCCATAGGCACGGTGAGATCGATACCATGAGTCCTGTGACCCCCTCAGCAATGAACGAGGAGCTGAACCTCAATTCCAGAGCAGCAGCTCACCTGATGAGCAAGTCAGGCAGTTTCCATTTCAAGGCACCAGGGGTGAATTCCATTTTATTTTTTTTGCACTCTGGGAGTATTTATGCAAATAATAATGCTTCCGTGAACCCTGGATGAATTTTCAGCCAGCCTGAGATTTACCACCCCTTAAATTTTCTTGTCAAACATATAAACTCTGAAGTATTGCAAGCTTGTTTCTCCACTCCCAGAGAAGTTGGTGTCATTCTCCTGAAACTGAGTCGAATCCTGAAGGATTCGGTTGTGCCTAATCCCCAGTGAGGTTTAGTTTGAAGCAATACTACTGGCATATAATTCTGTACCCAATAGGAGGTTAGGAGGAGAGACCTTCCGATGATTTTATAGTTTGTTAGAATTGCAGTGATACAGATTTAGAACAGAATTAAACTTTTTGGAAGATTTTGTTATATTTAGCTCTGGCACACCACGCTGTTTTCAGCTGCCTCCTATTCCCCAAAGAATTCTCGAAGTAAAAGAGAAAATTGTTTCCAAATAAGAATAATTATAGCTTGCATAACACAGTCTCGCATTCAGTTACAAAGTCAAGTAAACCAATCAGGACATCTCGCTTGTACAAACAACGTCTTAAATTGCAGGGAGAAACGTTTCATGATACCCTGAGTTTCACAAAATATCTGCCTTCTTTCTCTTCTAAGTTTGAAAGTTCAAAAGATTTACAAAACCTAAACAATCCTCATACTTTTCCCCACTCCCTCTTACCAAAGACCTGCCCTGAAAGCAAATTCCTGAGTTTTGGGTAGAGAAAATGCAGGTAAAAATATCACAGTTTTGTCCTTGCATGTATCCGTGCTTGCTCCAAAGTCTTTAATAAATAAACCGTTTTGCACTTTTTTTTTTTTCTTCTTCTTCTTCTTTCCCTTTGTGCTTGTTTCTTTCCTCTCTGTATTCACTCATCTTTTCCAGGCTGTGCACTCCTTGGGGTGTGGGTGTCCATACTTCGAGTTTTTTTCTGAACAGCATTTGGGGAGAAAGGGTCTCCAATCCCCTTGGTGTAACTGCAATACTCCTGATAAACAAATAATAAGCAATTCAGCAGCGGTTAGCTTTCTAGGGCAGGACAGTGTAATACAGCCTATCCTAAATAACTGTGTCTAGACATGTTTTGGCAATAGGGCCCAATATGATAATTCTGGGGGAATTTCCTTCTCAAAGCAAAGTCTTGCGGAGCACTGTCCTCCTCTTCTAAAGCCAATCTGCCAGCACCCTGGGATGCTGTTTCCCATGCTCTGGGACTCCTGGAGAATCTGCCTTCTCCTCACTGCCTATCTGGAAACCAAGTCACCATTTCCAGATAACTGAACCTTCCTGGGTAAGCAGCAATTTCACTTCCCCAGATGCTTCCTGCCCTTATTTTCAAGTGAAAGTATCGAGATATTTTCTTAGGTGCTGCCATTTCAAGGAAGGAGAAACACTGCTTTCTTGCATCGTCATGCTGGAATCCTGTAATGCAACCTACCGTAAAGATAATCTAATCTGGTTTAAAAGCAACTTCTATTTTTGCAGTGGTGATGAACATCCACCTGTTGAGTCCACAAACGAAGCATTGAGTGATCTGCAAATCCCAGGGCCATTTGCAAGGAGAAATTTCCACTTAGCTTTTTCTACTCCCCTCCTGTGAGTGCCGGAGCCCACAGGGGTCAGGACCATGCTATTCCTTGGGAAGCCAGCATAGGATCAGCTTACTGATACAGACACCCGGTGTAGGTGCCTGGATGGAAGTGTCTCCACGTGATCTGGGTACCCAGAGGAGACTCAGTTAAAATAGCTCACAGAGTAGAGGCAGGGATCCAGCTAATCACACGCAGGTGTCTGGTGGGGAGTGAGTTATGTGGCTCTCCAAACTACTGACCACGGTGACTAGGTGCTTTATTCAGTTTTCTAAATACAGACACCTAGTGAATGAATTGTATGCTAGAAGAGTTGGCTTCATTCCCCGTGAGGGGAACCTAACCCCAGTGTATTTACACAGAAGACCTCAATGCGTGGTTGGTTTGATGAGTTACATCACAGGGTACTGCAGTGAGAAGGGCTCAGACTCTATAGAGCAAGCAAACTATACTGAATTATTTTAACAAACATACAGAAGGACAGACTGACAGACTGACAGACTGACAGACCGACAGATGCTTGTCCCACTCTTCAGATTTTGCTAGCAAGAAGTTCAACTTCATTCTCAGTCACTCCCTACCAGCCTAACATTCCTATGTGCTCTTTGGGTAATCAGGAATAAATATCTCAGTTTTTCTCACTTGTTCCCTTTCCCACAAAATCCAAGTGGAAAATGTGTTTTGAATATCCCTGGGGTGGTCTGGGGAATATTTTCAAGAGATGAACTGAGTTTGAGCAGAGAACATTTCACCACCAGTGCTACCAGTTTTATGAATACCTGTGCTCTGTATTTATGTCCAGAGGAAGATTTTAAGGCACTGACCTGTTGCAACAGAAGTAGGTCCCAGGCCCTGTAACCACAAGGGATGAAAGGTGCAGTACCCTTCATGCATCATCCTGCAGCCCCAGCCACCACAAACGTGCCTTTGCTGCCTGGTGGGTTCCCACATGTCCAGCATCTGCAGTGTGATACCAAGAGCATGAGTCTGTAACCTAGATGACTGGAGGACCAGGACTTTGGGACACGCAGCCCATGCCTACAGCATCATCATGGCCAGGGATCCCTCCCACACCTTCTCATGATCCTTGAAAATGATCCACTGTCAGAGGGAGCTTTGTGGGCACAAGCTGGCTGGTGAAACCCAATGGAGAGGAGGTGGATGGTTTGGAAGGGAAGATCCTTTCTGGTCTGGCAGTCACGTTTTGGTCTGTCATATTTGCAAATCGTCTTAAAATCAAAGGCCAGCCAACAGCATGAGCCCCCCAGAAAACCCTTCTAGCAGGAACATATTGATGAGGAGCACTTAGGGCCAGGAGAAAACCCCAGCTATAGCCAGGAGTGCTAGTAAGGGTTAATGCAGGACAAGCCCTTGTCAATTGTTTCCCATCAATGTTTCTGCACTGGAAGCCTTTTGCACTGAAGCTTTTCTTAATTGCAGCATACCTAGTGTTTGGGAATTTATTTTGCTCTGGAGCCATGGCTCAGCTTGAGAATAAATTGCCTTTGGGCAGACACAGGGAGGGAGCAGGGTACGTTGTGTCCTGCTCAGCTACCCCATGGTATCCAGATCAGACTCAGGCAGGAACAACAAACAAGAGCGAGCCCCAGTGCCCCTCCTGCCTTAATTCCCACGTGCTGCTCTCACACAGCTCCTACCTGAGAGCTGCAGAGCGAGTTACAATGCCTTTAGCCAGTGCCTCCCTTCTGCCCTGCATGGCTTGATCTTATCTGAGTGGGAGAGCAAATACAGAACATTTTTTTCTTGGTGGGGAAAAAACATTGGTGGTGATTAAAAATGGGGTCATGATTAAAAAGCTTAAGTGCTTTTCCTTTCTTTCCTGGCTCCTCTCTTCACAAGGATGCTAAACCTTGCTAGAGGGGATTGAAGTCTCCAAACTGGAAATGTCTGAGTATTTTGCAGACTTGTGGCTTCTTCAGAAACCATCTCCACACTTGGGTACTGGCCCTAGATATCTGTCAACAGGGTAAAACACATGCCTGGCCTGTCAGCTCATTTCTCTCTGCATGGCCCCAGCTTGTTTCAAGTTATATTAAAAGCTATATTAGCCCGATGCTGCCTTTTTAATACATAGATGGGGATGATTACCAGAGAACAATCCCTTTGTCTCTGCTTTCTTGGCAGGGGATAAGGAATGAAGAAGAAATGCATTCAAGAAAGGCAATCAGTTCTGCCAGCATCTCTCCATACAGGTATTCGTAGCATGTCAGACAGGCAAGGTAAATTGAAGACTAACACAATAGTTGCACTTAATGTAATAGTAAATCTGACTTTCTGCTGGACTTTGGGTGGCTGGTGACATGAACACATTAGTGGGAAGAACCTTGTTTTTGACCCATGACAAAATCCCATTTTTTTTGCCGGTTCTTGTCCGGTTTCTGGCAGCCACAATGCTGGGCAGCTGAGGTGTCTGCTGTCACTGCCTCCAGCTGCTCACTCCACAGAAAACCACTTTGATTCTGCAGGGAACTCCCATGGGTTTGCCTGGTTTTCCAGGGGCATTTATACCTCCGATGTGCAAGTGTCCTTCCATACCAATACCTTTGGGATTCTGCTGCAAGTTTAAATTGAACTTAATGGGGAGGTGAAGGCTGCAGAAGTATTCGTTCTGAATTTAGTGAAAACAGGCAGCCAGGTCACTGTAATAATAGCCTCACTGAGAGAAAGACTGTGCTGTGAACTCAGTCCTTATGAGGCACTAGAGAATCTAAATGTAAATCTAAGTTAGAGGAAAATCCCCTCTGGAGCTCACGGACACTGCAAGTCCAACCAAGAGCTTCAAGCCAACCAGTCTAGGTGTGTTCTGTTATCCAGGAACACCTTGTTTATCCCTTTTTAGAGTAAAATTGGTTTAGAAATAATACATTAAATGAACTTTTCTTTCTGTCCCACCCAGCTTGGGATCAGCTAGAGGCTGAGAGGGTCTTGCAGTCTCATAAATGTCTTTCACAATAACCAAATGGCCTTGGGCTGCAGCTGCTCAATCTTGTGGAAACGTTGCTGGTGCATTTGTGATGATAAACGTGGTAATGTTACAATGGATTTCTGTGATTTCCCTAGCCATAAATAATAATGTGGTGTGCTTACACAATGCTTCGGTTTTGGACCACTGCAATAAAATAATATTTAAAAGTACGGCTTACGCTAGTGTGGAGATGAAGGAGTCTGGCTGTTTTGATTTGGAGACAGAATGCATGAAAAGTTGCCAGAAGTAGGTCTGGAAGAGTATGTGGAAGGAAATCTTCTGAAAATGAAACAAGATTGCATTCTGGAGGAGGTTTTAACCCATGTAAGCTAAAAAGATCTGCAAGACTTCATCAGCTGGGAAAGGAGAAGCACCAAACCAGCTCAGGGACCAGCAGAAAGGAGGGTTTTCCATATCGAGACACTGAAGCTACAGGCAAGTAAAGTCATTTAAATTGCAATTATACAAGGAATCCCTGGAATTTCATGGAGAGTTTCGGCTCTCCTAGTGAACAGGAGAGAGTAAAACAACTCCTGGATAAGACTGGTGTCCCACCCCTGCTTATTCACCCCAACACAACCGTCACGACGGTTTTTTGTGCTCTCCTGCGTGGAATTGAGCATTGCTGGGGATATAGCTCCATCTACTGCCACAAAGGGATATGTCAGTCCTCCACCAGGATCCGTACTGGGACCTTTGCTGGTGCATTGTACAAATTGAACTCAGAAATGAGTCACTCGCCTTTTTGTCTGCTTGTTTGTTTGCTTTTCATTAAAGGAGAAAAGTAAAAAAATAATAAGGTGACAATTATCATTTCCAGATATTCAAAATCCCCAGGAAGTAGAAAATGACAATATGCAAATATTTTTTTCATCCATTTTGTCCACTCGAGCATCTCATTTACATAATATCTGATAAGGAAAGAATAAAGCAGCCTAAAATAGAGAGTAAATTATGCACAAGACACTACATGAAACCTCTGTTGCACTACAGGCAACACAGAAACTAATACGAATGAATGTCATGTTAATAGGGTTGGGGATGAAGGTGGTACCCAGCTCTCCAGCTCTACCTAGAAAAGCTGTTTTGCCTGCCACAGTTATCCAAAACTGAAGAAAGTTTTGGAAAATCTGCCACAAAACACTGTGGTGTAGTCTTAGAGAAGAAAATTTTGATACATGATTTGGTCTTTGTCAGTGGGATGGGTTAATATTCAGTGGGTTAGTTTTCATCTGGGTCTGCCATTAAAAAGTTAAGGACTTAATGTAAAATAAATGTCATGGTTCCCCTGGTAGCCAACAAGGAGAGGAAGACAACTACAGAAGGCAATTCCTCCTCCTTCTCTGGGATGCTTGGCTCAAGGTTTCATGGCTGTCCCTCTCCTTGGAGAGCCGTAGTTTGGGGAAGCAGGACTGGGAGACACCCAGATATGGAAAGAAGACCTACATGGGTGTGGAGAAGGGAATAAGCCATAGGCAGCATGTCATGAGCAATTGGCTGGCACCAGTGGGCCAAGCATGCTAGACATGGGTTGTGATGGCATTCCTCTTGCCAGGAGAGCCAGCTGCTTCTCTAAAGGACCCAAATTCCCTGTGACATGATCCTGGTACCATAATAATGGAACCCTACATCTCAGTGCAAGCTCTCCATCACATGGGGTTTTCCAGAAAAGGACTGAGAGATGGACTGGTTGCAGGACTTACAGGGCAAAGTCCATTGACCTTGTGCTGTTACATTTTTTAAAATTATTATTACTATTTATTTTATTTTATTTTTTTTCCAGACCTGAGAATTGTTCTAGTCTTTATCAAGGACCAATTAATATCTATGATGTTATTACTGATGCAAATCCAGGGAGAGCAGAGGAGTTTCCAGCTGTCCAGGAGAAAAATCTCTCTCAAGGATGTTAAACGGGGGCCAATTTTTGCTTTTAATGCTTACACAGGTTTTTGGATGGTTTAAATCAACTGGCTGATGTTTGTTTGCCTAGCTTCTCATTTTCCAGTTCCTTTTCTCAGTAGAAAAGGTGTTGCTATACCCCAACAGTGTTTTCACACCATGCAAGGAGCAACTCCCAGAAAAGGAAAGAAACTTAGGAAACAGTATATGCAGAGGCAGGTGAAGGAGTATATGATCCAGGTGTGTTGCAAGAAGTCCTTCCTCAGAGAATAAAAGGCAAATAGAAAATATTAAACACATTCTGGAAGTCTAAGGCTATATCTGGCACTCTCTGAAATACACAGAAAAAGGTGACCACAGAATTCAGCATCACGGGGACCCCTAAGGGACACATGCTAAGGTCCCAGCTACATTCAGCTATGGTCACAGTTGTATTGATTGCAACAAAGGCAAAATCCAGTCTAATTTTGCAGGATCCAGGGACCGTGCATTGGTCACCAGAGACAATGACAGTCTTTCTGTTGACTTCACTGGGCTCGGGGTACGGCTATGAAAGCTGGTCTTGTGTTGCACAGAAAGGGAAGGGCTTTGGAACTGCATAGCTCCAGGGATTAGTAATAAACAAAGCGCCTTTAACTTCTAGGTCACTGCTCCAAACCCCTGCCAAGCTGCTGGCGGGCGAATGCTATTGCACAGGGGCAGCTGATGAATGAGTTTGTCAGTTCTCAGCACAGCCCTAGACAGAAAATGTCCATGTCATCACAGAGCCAGAGTCCTGTGCCTTCCTTTAAGGATCAAGAGGGTTTGTGAGAGCAATCACTTTGCTGCTGGCGGTATTCCCAGATGCATGAGACCTGTTGGCAGCGAGCACAGAGGTGCTTGACCTTCAAGGGAAGAAGCCTCAACTCATTTGTCTCTCCATCAGCAGGGCCAGGACAACACATCCCTGCCCAGCATCTGGCCCAAAGGTTTCAACTGGAGATAAATCAGATTAAATGAGCAGGTACTTGCCACGTGTCATGTTGGTGCTGGGTTGGAGACAGCAAATGTGAACTTGGAGCAGGCTGGGGACAGGGATATGCCAGGTGAGCACAGGCTGTCCAAGATCCTTCACACTTTGCTAGGGCTTTTCTGAAATAAGCAGGGTTTCAACACAACAACCTAAAGCTTGCACCCCATGCATCCTTACCAGTAGGAAGAGCTGGATGCAGTGGTAGGACATGAATATCCACATAACTGTGGTATTAAAAGAATTCTCATCTCCCCTGCTAGTGAATTGGTTTTTGGCATTTGAAAACTGAAATGTGTACCTTCTTTATCTCTTTTCCACTGATTTCAATCCCATCCTGGAGCTGCCCTTGCTGGTTTCATGCATGAATGAGGTGGTGAATGAGCCGGGGCCTTTGTAGGAAGAGGTGTGCTTATCATGGCTTGGGATTCAAACACACCGTGCCTTATCAGCAGCACTGTAGTGCACGAGGGTCTTACCCATCAGCATCAGCTTTCCTGTAATGTCTGGACCTGACCCCAGATGCCATGAAAAGAGAGATTTCCAAAGCATATTATGATCCTCCATCTGTCCCTGGTGAGCTGAAATGATGCCAGGAGGTATCCCAAGAAAGCAGATATTCTCTCAACCACAAGAAGCTCTCAGCTTTGGTGTGCCTTGTACCCCAGCAGCTCTCCTTGAACTACTTTTCTCTTCTAAAACCTGGCTACCTGTATAAATATTTTTTCAAAAACTCCAGATCTTAAAACTAGCGAGCTGTGTGGGTCTGCCTTTGAAAGGCTTTTCTTACCCCATCCTCGCCCATGCTATATTTATTTTAAAATTATAAGATGCCATAGAAAGAGGGACAGAAAGGAGGGTGCTGTGTGTCAGTGGAAAAGTATCAGGTAATTGCATGCGTCCTCTTCAGGAGGGGCAGGTCTCTCCAACAAGGGGCCGTGAAGACAAACCAGCACAAGGTTGGCTATTACTGAAAGTCAGGGCAATTGCAGGGAAGGGGAAGCTAAGTAGAGAGCTAAAGAAGGGTGAAGGTTAGACCTTTGTATTCAAGGTCCACCCACTGAAATGGTGCACATCTGAGCCACGCTGCAATTTTCCACCGCTTGGTTTATTCAGCTCCAACCACTCGGTTATTAACTTGATATGCTGTCAAATTGCAAACGAGCCTCAAAGCTTAGCCTTAAATTATAGGCACTTGCAGGGGAGGACTGACTTTTGTTAATGCCTGTCTATGGCTTGTAGGGAGAAACCTGGAGTGGAGACTTCCAGGATTGGCATCAAAACAGTTTGTGGGGGCTGAGAGGAGAAGATTGGTTTGGTTCAGGTTCAGTTATGATTAAGTTATTCCAGTTCAATTCTGTATTTGCATTTAAGAAACACTTTGATTTCTTGCTTAAGGGAAAAATGAATTATGTGAACTGGTGTTCTGTCTGGATTTGCTGCTCTGCTTCTGTCACAGGGCAACTAATAATCATAGCTGGCTGGAAAAGAGCAATAGCATAGCATAGCTGGAAAAGAGCAATAGCTCTTTGTAGAGAGTATTTTAAAAAGATTCAAAAAATCTCCAGGTGGTTTTGAATGAGAAAGTAAAAAGCTAAACATTTGTTGAGAAAAATAAATTCACAAATGTGAGTAAATGAAGTTTTGTAGGTAATTTTTCTGACTACTTGTTCTTTCTCTTTCCTACCATGCCTTAACCCTCAAAGTCCTGAGAGCTGCTGTGCAAATATCAGTAGTAGCCTGCCCGTCTCTCCTGTGTCACTGGCATTCAGATGCTACTATGATGGCAACACAAGGCCCCTCCACTGATCCACAGCTGTGTGAAAAGCAAAATAAAATAAAATAAAACAACAACAACAACAAAACACAAAGAAAATGTCCAAACTGCATCTCTGCAAGCCACAACCCTCAAAGGAAAGCCCCCATGAGGGTGGGAAAGACATGTATGTAGATGATCTACTTTGCCCTTGGAAGCCAAGAAATTAGGAGTGGGAAAGGGCTAATGCAGCACGAGTCACTGCAAGCCTCAGAGCTCAAAAAACACAGCACAGCCCTCCCCCCCCTTGTAAAGAGGGCATCTGTGTTATGTTTTTCAAGCATGTCTTCCCAGTGAGGAAAGAAATCTGCCTTTAGCCTCATTTCCTTTGAAAATTGGCTTATGCAATGCTGCACATCCTACCAAGAACCATTGAACCAGTTGGCTGGTGTTAATTACAGTCAGCAGAGAGGGGGACCTCTCCAGCCACTCACATTCTCATGGATTTTGCAAGCTGGGTGGAAAGGAGAGTCTCTAAGAGATCATATGAGCCCCTGACAAGGGGAAGGCAAAGTCACTGGACACAAAGAAGCCCCGTGCAGGAGTAATGGACAGGCAGGTGCATGGTTCATAAATGTCTTAGTGACTTATAGGTTTTTGAGCCTATGGGGAATTGTTCTCATTAAAATTTGTTAATTTTGCACTTACAGAAAGAATCATTTTTTGCAGTAATCCCATAATCACATGACTCTGGGAGCAGTGAATTGCCATCTGCTCCATCTCTCCAGTAAGTCACATTTCTTTTCCCCATGTCCGGGTCTTGTATGTATCAATCGTTAGCTTTTCCTTAGAGAAGGGCAAAGAGCTGGCCCGAGGATTTGTGTTGCATCCACAGTGGACTGAGAAGTCTTTCCCAAATGCTGACCATGGTGGGAAGACTGCAGACACAGCAGATCTGAATTTGGTTACAGCATAACCCTGGACAGTGCATTTTTTGTCTCCAGCTTTTGGTCAGCTCGTGTTTGCATCTGCCATCTGGCACTTTCTGCCTAGCCCAAAGGGGATTTTGCTGGGCATTGTGGCATCAACCCATGTCGAGAAGAAATGGTAGGCACCACCTCCTACACAAACTCCTGGGGTCTCATCGCAGGAAATAACAGCAGTGGATATTGTCCCCTGGGGGATTTTCTCCCCAGGATGCGTCCTTGGTAAATACATCACTGCAACTCGCTTGCAGCTCTCGTGTAATGTGTGTTTAACCCTGCTTGTCTCGAGCCAGGGTGCCAGAGGGATGTTAGAGCCTGTCCTTTCGGGGAGCACAGAGACTTTTTGGCAAGCTTCACCAACAAAGGATTCCACCTGGGCTTGTTTTAAACACACTGAGAAATAGAAACTGTTACACACAAAGCTGTCTATCGGTGGATGGCAGCACCATCTTGTGTTCACTTCTGGACAGTGGATCGACACTGTTTTCATCCCTGAACAGGCTACAGATTCTCAACCACTCTGGCAGCTCTCCTGAGAAAAATAGGAACTGTTAGCAAACACTGGCTTGACACAAGGCAGAGGCATAAAGTCTCGGCCAGGCTCCAAGCCTCCATCATCCCAGGGTCTCCAGGCAGTGCTTTTCTTTCAATTGCACGTGAGAATGGATTAAAGCTGTGTGCCATGGGTATCCTGCAATGTGCTTCAGTGTCATGGTCAGTCCTACCACATATGGCCCAGCAAGTCATGAGATCCATCCTTTTAATCCAGGCATCTAAGAACTTTTCCCACCACGTAGGCATCAGTGCATAGGAACTTTTTATTACCTAGTCTAATGGGCTATGTCTGGATCTGATTATCACACACTACTAAACCCACCAGCAATTCCCTTCCAGAAACAGCTCTTAGAACAAATAAAGACAATTTCAGTCTGAGTTACAAGCAAGCAGGAAAACAGGAGAACACCAGGAGGGAGTAACAAGAGTGAATGCCTCCTTGGGGTGTAAGATATGACCAGTTTGGCTGAAGAGGTTCTCAATATCACCTAAGTGTTTTCATCACCAGGCTGATAGACCAAAGGACCTAGGGGTAATGATGACAGAACAGATGGATTCACTTTCATCACAGGGGATCAGTGAACAATATCCCGGGTGCCTGGATGTGCAAAGTTCTTTTGGGTATTTTATAAGACCAAGGCACAGCTCTTCAAGCGCTGAACAGGACTCACTACAAGCTCCTGAGTTTTTAATGGACCCTGCTGCACATTACCAGGCTCAACCTAGTGGTGGGCTCTGTTTCTCCATCCCTTGGCCTCACACACCAGTATCTTTTGTGTTGGAAGAGCATCCCCAAGAGAAACCAAAGTTGGTACCAGCTGGCCAGAAAACTGAGGCACTGTCATATTAAATATTGCCCAATGAACCCCTATCTACGAGAAAAGTTCTCCTGGCAAGGTTTGTACATGTCATGCTACATAATTTCTAATACACGGTTTCTCAGGTGTCAGGGTTTTGACCTTGACCTGCAAAAAAGCAAAACAACAACAACAAAAAACAGGTGATGTTTGGCCAGATTTAAATTAATGACAGATTTGCTGCTGGCTACAGAATACATATAGCATAACTGGTGTTTTTGAAAATTGTGAGATTAGAGCCCAAGATTCTGCAATGGTGATAAGATTGACAGTGCACTGTTATTGTGTTGGTTATGTGATCTGTTTTGAGGTTTACTCAGGAATTTCAGCCATGCACCAGGTCCCACTGGAGTTACCTGTACCAACAGAGATATACACTCCAGGTACAGATACACAGATAAAAGCTGTTGAAGTGACTTGGGAATATTGTTTTTTTTTGCTGTCCATGTGTTAGAACATTCCTTGGCACAAATTTGCCCCATTTCTACTAAGATTTATCCCTAAGCCATTCCCACACTTGGCAATTAGTCCAGTTCAAGTATTATTCTCACCTGGAAGTTTATTCATAGCCCTGCTTTGAAGGCTGGTGGGTTAGAGCCAAGCCATGTCATGCAAGGTGACCCCACTACACAGGAGCATAATCTATTGTATTTAGACTTTTAGTGTGGATGGTTGTAACTACACATCCTAATAAATAAATAAATACAAATCTCTCGGTCTTAATGAGAGAACTCAGGGGTGGAAGCTTGGGCTGAACTGCTATATCCATTGGGACAATTTATCAATCTGTGGCGAGGAAATAGTTTCCATCCATGAAGGTGTTTGATATCACAGGGACTTCCAGAGGAAAGATAAAGGGGTTTGGAACAACACTGAGGGTAAGGTTATGGGTATGGTCTGAACGTGAACTGGGGACCCTCTTAGGGCAGTGTAACACAGCCTGAAGGTTTGGCTTCCAACTTGACAAGGGCCACTCATTTATCATTAGTCTTATCACTGGCCAGCTTCTTCATTTTAAGTCTGCAGGAGAGAGATTACATGTAATAGTTCAGAAGGGTGTGAGCACCATGTGCCCCCAACAGGGGTGACAACTCCTGCTGCCCCTGAGCTCAGAGGTGATGACCTGAAAGGCTGAATTATTCCCACACAGTGGAGATGAGGAGCAATCACCCCTCCTCATCCAGATTCAGGCTCCTCTGTAGGGAATGATGTTAGGATTGGCAATTATTGGCATGGCTTCTCAGCAACAGGGAATTAGGTATGATCCCCAGCTTATTTTATTTAAGACAACAACTGGGTTTCAGATGGAAATTACTTTATGTCATGCCCATCCTAAAGTGGATTCAGCATCTATACAAGTGAAGTGGGTGTATATACCAGACTTCGACACATTCAGTACTCAGGAATCATGATTCCAGGCATTAAAAACAAGTAAGCAAACAAACAAACAAAAAAACCCCACCAACTAACCAAAAACAAACAAACAAAACAACAACAACAAAAAAAACACCATGGATTTACTACATCATAGTAACTGCTGTCAAATAGGTACCACAAATATTCACTCTGATTTTGAGGCACACTCACAATTGATATCATTTTCCATTTATCTTCCATGCTCATTTCAGTAATCGGGTTTGCTGTGTGAAAACTCCACTCAACGAGTTAATTAGAGCAATTAATTAGAAAAACAAATTGCAAACTTGCAAGCATAAAATGATGCATGCTGAAAGTATCTTCTAAGTGTTTACAGTACTCAGGTGGGGACAAGAAAGAATGTTGGTACCTCCATCATCTGGCCTTACTGTTTTACAAGGATGGCCAGCCAGCAGTCAAAAACGAGAAACAAAATATCCCCTTAACTTCCTCATTTTCTCAGCCGAAAACTTTGGTATGGAATGTTACTGGAAGGTCATGAAGTTAGACCTGTTTCTGACCAAGGAGCATCAAATCACAATTCATGTGACATATACCTACAGTCCGCCTGAATTTGTAACAGTCAGAAAGTGTTGCTCGTGGAAGAAATACAAATGATTTAGGGGAATTAAGCAGTAACTGACCATCAGCTTGGATCTGAGTTTAAAGAAAAATCCCCATCTGCTGATGCTCAGAACACACACACAGAAAGGGGATAAAGAAAAGTCATTTGAAGAGATTATTTGTCATGTACTCTGTGTTGCTAGTGCTGTTCTCCACATTAGAGCAATTTGGTAAGAACCAGCTTCTTTCAAAAAAACCTCTCCTCTTTCCCCTTCAGTATTCTGTGAACCTTTGAGGCTCACACTGGCCAAAATCAGAGATAAGGAGTAATTTGGGAGTATAAATAGGTTATTGACCTGCCGGCCCATACATGCTAACTGGCCTGATGGCTGTTGCAAAGCGAAAATTGTGATAGCTGAGCTCTTACAGTGTGTCTGTTCAACCATGTGGCTGTGTCTGCACTAAGAAATTAAACAGCTAAAGATCTTCCCAGGCATTGAACTGTAGTTGTTCAGTTATTAGAATGTTTAAATAAAATAAACCTTTGCTGGTTAGCATTCTTCCAGCAAACTGCAATTGTCCAAAATTTTATATGGGTCAATAAGCAATTCAAAAATCAGTTTTGATGGGACCTGTCTTGAGAGAAAAGTCCTTTTCTTGTCCTGTGGAAGAGTTGATCCTGAGTGGAGGAGAAGGCCAGATTGTCCCATGGGATCTCAGGGCAATACGAAGGGCCAAAATTAATTATTTTGTTTGAAATAGGCCAAGAAAGTGAATGGAGAAGGAAGAAAGAGATAAGGAGAGAAGCAACCACAGAACCTGCAAACCTTATTTAGCTAGAAACGGAGAAGGAGGAAAATGCCTTGCATGGGAGCTGCTATAGGCTGTGCTAGTAGGCAAGACTGAAAGCAACAGATTAAAGTTTCATTGCATAGCTTTCTTCTGATAAAGAAAATTTGTTCTTAAACAAACTGAAAACAGAATAAAAATAAATATTCTATCCCCTCATGAGCAAGAAAGAGATAGCCTCAAAGGAAAGGATGCAGTTTGTTTCCTTGGAGAGGTGTGACAGCAGTGTGAAGTAGAAACTGAGAAACTGAGGCACCAAATTTTCATTATTTTATTATTTTTGGGGGGGTGCATTCCCTCACACAGCAGGATCTGCTGGGCTTGGCCTGTCTCTTCACATCATTTTAAACACATGTATTACTTTCTTGTTGAAGGTATTTGACTGGACATCCCAACCTTATATTAGTGGTAACCACAACGCTGTCCAAAGAGCTAATTCTTCCTAAAACAGATAGATTTGTGAATCACACTGTGACTTTGGAAAAGCTGGATCATGGTTTTGGCATTGTTGACAAAGGTCATCTACCACTTCTGTCCTGGCCCTTGTCTGTTGGCCCCTTCTTTCCCTTATTATGAGGGAAGGGCTGTCATCCAGAGGGGTCTGGGCAGGCCTGAGAGGTGGGCCTGTGTGAACCTCGTGAGGTTCAGTAAGGCAAAGTGTAAGGTGCTGCATCTGGGTTGGGACAATCCTAAACACAAATCCAGGCTGGGCTGAGAATGGATTGAGATTGGGAGTGTCCACCTCTGCTATGCGCTTGTGAGACCCCACCTGGAGCCTGCTTTCAGCTCTGGGCCCCAGCACCAGGACAGGGAAGTGTCAGAGAGAGTCCCAAGGAGGTCACGAGGGTGCTGAAGGGGCTGGAGCCCCTCTGCTGTGGAGCCAGGCTGAGGGAGCTGGGGGTGCTCAGCCTGGAGAAGAAAAGGCTCCGGGGAGAGCTCCCAGTGGGCTGCCAGGGCCTGGAGGGGCTGCAGGAGAGCTGGGGAGGGACTCTGTGTCGGAGGGCATGGTGATAGGACAACGGGGAATGGCTTTAACTAAAAGAGGGGAGATTTACTTTAGATATAAGGAGGAAATTATTCACTCTGAGGGTGGTGAGGCGCTGGCCCAGGCTGCCCAGAGGAGCTGTGGCTGCCCCATCCCTGGCAGTGCCCAAGGCCAGGCTGGATGGGGCTGGGGGCAGCCTGGGCTGGGGGGCGGTGTCCCTGCCATGGCAGGGGCTGGAATTAGATGATGATTAAGGCCCCGTCCAAACCAAAGCACACTGTGATGCATACTATGATACTATCACATGACAGTGTTTTGAAGAGGCAAATAAGACAACAGAGGGTATTGCTGGATTTGTCCTTGTTTATGTAAAAGGGGGGTTAATGGGAGAGCTATTTAGAGCCAGTGCAGTAGCCCTGAATATGGTTGAGATTAGTCTCTCCAAAGGCTTTCTTTTTATTTGTACTGGAAGGAGGCTGCTTATGAGCCAACTGTGTCTTGGAGAGCATTCTTTCATGCCATTGTTTGGTTTTGAACATGTCTGTTCTTTTCTTTCTTTTGGACTTGACTCAGCTATACACAAGGGTGAGCTACTTGCAATGTGTTTTGTGTTTTCCATTTCAGAGAAAAAGAATCTCTGAACTAAAAAAAAAAACAAAAACAAAAACAAAAAAAAAACATATGAGTAAGTGATGTAGTTGCAAGGAAGAGGAGTTCTGAGAAAAGGGGACATTGGCACTCAAAAACTAGGAAGTTCATAAAAAGTTAGCTGCAAGAGCAGGCTTCAGATCTGCTTGAACCTTTCCCTGGGTACAAGCTTAGACTAACAGTGAGCAAATCTCTGCAGCTCTAGCTTGTTTAATATATATATTTTTATATATATGTATATTTTGTTTTATTTTATTTTATCTATTTTTATTTTTTTCATTCTGTTCTCAGTCTGAGGAGAACAACTTAAGGAGAGAAAAAATCCACAGATAACAGCATGCTTGTACCAAGGCCCAGACCACCATCCACCAGCACATTAAGGGGGTGGCTTACAACGGACATGGGGCTGAGACGGAGGGTTACCCCTGTCCTCATGTAGGGTTGCAAGTAAAATCAAGAATTTTTAATAGCTGAACACTGGGGATTCATTATATGAAGATATAGCACACTGTTACAGAGTGTTCCTCTTAACCAGAAGAATTAGTTCAAGGTTTTGGCCAAATGGGACTGCCTAGAAAAGTGTGTTATGCACCCAGAACCAGTGGACGAAGGGAGGATTTACAGCAAGATCATCACACAACAAGGCTCCTAAAGTGAAAATGAAGACAGCTGTTTCAAAACAATAGGCTGCAATGGGTGCACAAAACACCCCTCAAGTAACTGTGACTGTCAAATAAGTTGTTGACAATTAAAAGTTTTAGTACAGACAATTTATGAAGAGAAAATGTGCTTTTTTTTTTTTTTTTTTTTTTCTTTTTTTCTTCCCCCCCCCCCCTTTTTTTTTTCTTTTTAGCTGGCTCCAGAGCTCCAGTGGTCAAATGTTGGACATGCAGCTCTCACGTTTTTGTCCTTGTCATATTAGATACTAGATGGGGAAAAGATGAAAACTTTGTTTCTTAAGTTCCATTTAAGTCTGCAGAGTCCATCCAAGACTCTCTTATTTTTTTTGCTAGATACACAGACATGGAGAGCTTAGATCTGTGCAAGAGAGCTTTGGGTAATCACATTTTGCCATAACATCTAAGGTATCTTCAGGTTTCAGCTTCTGCTTAAAAGGAGTTAAGCAGCCCAATATCCTAGAGAAATGAGGTATCCTAGAGAAGGGATGTGGTCCACAACAAGTCAGATGGCATTTTGAACCCTTGTGTACCTTTCCTTGGATGGGTTAGACTCTGGCTGTGATCTTTTGTACATCCATAGGGTGTCTGTCCTGCTGCTTCTCCACCACTGCATGTGCTTTTTGCTGGCCGTTGATTTTCTCTGCACCTTCAGAAATTGTTTACACACATCCACATTTAATGAGATTAAAGGAAAATACTGAATAATTCATTTGAACAAATAATTGAACTTGAGTCACCTTTATGTTAATAAAAATGCCCCTTGCCTCAGTGCAAACACGTTAGCCTTTGCAAAGCGGGGAATTCACTGCATCTGTTGAATTCACAAGAGGTTTTTTTTCTTTTTTTTTTTTTTAGGTTTTTGTTTCTGTTTGTTTTGTTTTAAATAACTGCCTAATAGCTGGAACTGGCATTGTGTTCCTCCTGCTGACTCACTGGTTTCCAAAAGCTCTGTAATGAGTGTGACATCTTTAAACACCACAGAATATGCTGTTTCCTTTCAGCCAGACATAATCTGCAATGATTCAACTCGTGTAAAAGAACCATGTGGGTACAAGTGTCCCAGCTGAATATGTCAGCCTCCGTACCTCCAGCCTCTGTGCCTTGCACTGATGTGCTGTACCGTTCAATTAGTATTTACTATGACAATCCATAAATAGACCTTTTTTGCCTTTCTTCCAAAAATCATGTAATGTACGTGGAATAGGGAAGAGGTAAAATAGTCCATGCTTATTCAGCTCCTGCCTCAACAAGGAGGCCAAAGGCCAAAAGGCCCCAAATCAATGCACTGGAAAGTCCCTAATTCACTGGTAAAAATTTTGTGGACCTGAACATTGTGCAAACATGGGATTTCAGAGAGCAGAGGCTAAATATTCATTCCTTATCTAAATTTAGGACAATGTCCTATCATTTGTTTTGTGCACTTACACGGAGCTCTTCAGGAAGGAGGTGATTTTTCCCTCTGTGAATCTAAATTTGAACACAAGAGGGCTTTTATTCTGGGTGAGATTTGTAGTACATAGTGCTGCAAAATAAATAATCTGTAAGTGTTTTTCTGTTTATGAGCAAAACCTTTTTTTTTTTTTTTTTGAGATTGTTTGAGTGTTTACTCACAGGAATAATCGGCAGAAAGTTAAGTTGTCAGGAGAATTGGTGAGAATAAATATTCATGAGAATACTCCTGTTGCAAATGCTTTTGTGGCCATCTGTAAAAGCTTTTTATTATTCAGACAATGCTGAGCTTTTTGCAGATAATTTGCCAACAGAGAATAAAAAAGTTGATTTTTTTTTCTCTCTTTCTTTTAGAGACAGCCGATGCTATAGCAGCACAATCATCATCACTGCTGTGTGATTTAATATTCAACATGTGGCACAAATAACCAGGAAGGAGAAATAAGAGCACTACTGCCCAGTCATCAGAGAGACAAAAATATGTTTACACCAACTATTTTGAATGAAAAACAAATTAGTAGAACTACCACCTGTTTGTGAATAATTAAGGCAAACAAACAAAAGATTCCCAGTTTATCAAATAACTTGTTTATAGCAGCAATTCCCTTTAATGTTGATGTGATGCCTTGGTGTTGTTACACAGCATCCAACTGCTCAAAAAGAAAAATTCTTCATTGTGGAAACTTCCCCCCCCCCCCCCCCCCCCTTTTTTTTTTTGATGTGAATCAGGAATACCTTGACCCAAACAACTTTTCCTTTATTGGTCTTTTCATCTAGATGTTTGTGTTTTTCATCACCACTTAGCCAGGCATCTCCAAAGTGTTGGGGCTCTACCCTTACCATACCTCCTTGTTAAAGAAGACTTATAATCTCTGTTTTATAGGAAAGGGAATGTAGTGCAGAGGGAATATATTTGCTCTTTGTTAAGACACACTGGAAATCTCTGGTAAATCTGGGAAATGAAATTTTACTGCAGTCTCTTCTGTAACGCCATTATCACTTTTTTTATTTTTTTATTTTTTTTTCTGTTGATCATCCTGTTCCTTTTTTACTTTATGCTTTGTAGTTGAAAGCGAGGAAAAAATAGGAAGGATCCCTCTGTTCTCAGTCTTTTTCCCTGTGTAGGCACCCATTGTGGGTGGGGAGATCTTTGTGCACCAGGAGGACAATAGATCTGACCCAGCTTTGAGTTTTCCTGTGACTTTTTTCTTGTTACATAAGGGGTTTAATCAGAAATGACCGAAATATTTGGTGTACTCATAAATTCTTTGCTATGCTTTGGAAGCTAGTTCCATAGGTTAGTAAGTCATTGAAAGTGATGTTATTTTTATTTCAAAATAGACTTTTTTTCCCTTTCTCTTTTTCCTAGTCTCCCCCCCCGGGGTTTTTGGGTTTTGGTGTGGGTTTGGGGGTGGGTTTGGTTTTCCCCTCCCCCCCCCCCCCCCCCCCCCCCCGGCCCTTTTTTTTTTTCTTTCTCTTATGAGAACATGGCCTTTTTGCTTACACTGCCCTTATCCATATTCCATATTTCTAGACTGTAGCTTCTGCTGAAAGTCCTGGGGTTAAGAACTTGCCCCTTCATTGAAAGGGCGAACCTGCTTGAAAGGCCTGCCTTTGGGATCTCTGACTTTTCCTTTAAGTGGGGACTTTTCCAAAGCACCTTGAAAAATCTGTTCTGAAAATAAGCCTGTTTACAGTTATCTCTGTTTCTTTGAAACCAGCCATGGAAAGCTTTTGAAATGCCATAGGAGCAAAAGAGTTTCTTCCAAGCTCCTTGCATCAAGGTGGGAAGAAAGCATGGAGCTACTTAAGAGTGCCCAACCACATGTCACAGGTGAAAATCAAGGCTCAGGACAAAAGGTGAATATTATTTAGCAATTAGGGGACCCCTGTCTGGTTTGAACCTCTGCTCTGTTCAGGCAGTTGTCTCCAGGGAGATGAAGGCAGTATGATGCCAGCATGTTTCTTTCTGCAGCAGCAGCGACGAACACTTGAGGGAAGCAATGTCCTTTCGGAGGAGACATCTTCAGAGCTCTGTCATTTTAGGGGAAAGGACCAACCCTGCAAAAATGTGGGTGCACAGGTGCCTCTGTGTGGGTGCTTGATCTCATGCACCTCTCTGAGTGTCTGCAAATGTGATGGTGCTGCTGGACCATCTCCTGGGTATTGGTTGAGCTGGAGCTAAAAGAGCTTGATGTAAAAGTAACAAGGACTTGGTGTGATGGTTTCGCTCGGGTGGGTGACCGAGCTCCACCACAACCGCTCTCTCACTCCCCCTCCTCAAAGAGGAACAGGGAGAAAATACGATGAAAGGGGCTCAACGGTTGAGATAAGGACGAGGAGATCGCGCAGTAATTATTGTGATGGGCAAAACAGACTCAGCATAGGGAGATAGTAAGATTTATTGCCTATTACGAACGAGCTAGAGAAGTGAGAAACAAAGGAAAGAAACCAAAAGCACCTTCCCCCCCCATCCACCCTCTTCCACCTCCTCCCCCCGAGCGGCGCAGGGGAACAGGGGAATGGGGGCTATGGTCAGTCTATAGAAATTCTTCTCTGCCGCTCCTTCTTGGTCACTCTCGTCCCCTGTGCAGTGGGGTCCCTCCCACGGGATGCAGTCCTTGCTGAACTGATCCAGCGTGGGCTTCCCACAGGCAGCAGCTCTTCAAGAACTGCTCCAGATATGGGTCCGTACCACGGGGTCCATCCCTCAGGAGCAAACTGCTCCAACCTGGGTCCCCCATGGGCAGCAGCTCCTGCCAGGTCACCTGCTCCTGCGTGGGCTCCTCTCCACGGGCTGCAGGTCCGGCCTGGAATCTGCTCCGGCAGGGGTCTTCCACAGGCCGCAGTTTCCATCGCTGCAGGTCCACCTGCTCCACCGTGGTCTCCTCCACAGGCTGCAGCGTGGAACCCTGCTCCACCGTGGTACTCCATGGGCTGCAGGGGGACATCCTGCTTCACCATGGTCCTCACCACAGGCCGCAGGGGACTTCTGCTCTGGCGCCTGGAGCACCTCTCCCCCTCCTTCTTCACTGACCTTGGCGCCTGCAAGGCTGTTCCTCACTCCTCTCACTCTCCCAGCTGCTGTGTGGCGCAGTGTTTTTTTTTCCTGTCTTAAATCTGCTCTCACAGAGGCGCAAACAACATCACTTATTGGCTCAGTTCTGGTCGGCAGTGGGGCCCTTACCAAACATGGGGCAGCTTCTAGATCCTTCTCACAGAAGCCACCCTTATGGCCCCCTGCTACCAAAACCTTGTCACATAAACCCACTACACTTGGTCCCAAAGAAAACTCTGCTTTCTCTCAAATATCCTGCTCCCTGGTTTGAGGGATCATTATCATAGTGTGCATGGCCAGGCTGGATGGGGCTTTGGGCAACCTGGTCTGGTGGGAGGTGTCCCTGTCCATGGCAGGGGGTGGCTGGAATCAGATGGGCTTTGAGGTCCCTTCCAATCTAAACCATTCTGTGATTCTACAATTTTGAACATTCCCATTGAGAGACTTTGTTTCTACTGCAGACTTTGTCCTGATTCTGATTGATGGGCATAGATGTAAATCAGGAAAGCACTGAACATACACCAGTGGTAAGAGTAGCCCAAGCTCTAAATCATTTTCTTCAAATCTCCTGCTTGTTGCCTGACCTTAAAATTTAACCTATCCATCTACCTAACACAACCATTTGGAGCAGCCAGGTGCTGTGAGGTTAGTGGATGGAGGGAGGGATGGACTTTGAGCATGGGCTTCACAATGTTCTCAGCTCCAAAGGACTTCACACATATTAAACCTGGACCAAAATCAACGAGGACACATTTCTTACATGGCTTTATACCATGCCCTGCCTTAGACATCAGTGTTAGTGTCACACACAGCAAAGTGAGTTCAGGCCAAGACTCTGAATTTATAACAAAAAATAAATTTCCCTCTCTACTCTGAACAAAACTGGCTTGCACTCTGCAGTTCCTGTCCTCCTGCATCTCTTTCCCTCATCAGTTCCCTTTTCCCTTTCACACTTCAGCTGCAAGCATTTCATTTGGCAGAGATGTTGAAGGTAGACTCATCCCCAGCAGTTCCAGTCTGTTAATTCAATCAGCTCTTATATCAGCACCAACATAAGTAAGTGGAAAAGGCTCTTGAATTTCATCACCTTGTTAAAAACTCAGATAGATTTCTGTAAAGATTATTTTATTTGCTTCACTGGCTTTTATAAAGGTTTGTACACAGCATTTAAACCATTATTATTTACTTTTAACAAGCTACTTATGTCCTGCTCTTGACTGCATAATCAATACTGCTCTCCCATCTGTTCAGAGATCCTGACATCAGCAAATTCCAATTCTCTGCTGACTGGGTAAAAAGGAAGGAATAATTTAAACACAATGAGTGAAGGAGAAAAAAAAAAAAAAGTCTAAGAGAGGCTGGCTGATATGAATGAAATCTTCAAGTCCAAAGACGGCCAGGAATTCAGGAATTGTAGATCCATGGTCTAAACTTGTTGAGGACACCTCTAAGAGCACTGAAGGAAGATGCTGTGGGCAGTAATAAATTAAAGTGATTTCTTTTCTGGACAAGAAGAATACTCTGATGAGCCTTTAAAGCTTCTTGAACGAATTTTCTTTAAAATGAATTTACTTAAATTCTGGTTTAATTTACAGTGGTGTAAGTTTGGAACAACAGCAGTGAAATTTTGGGATAAGATCACTTCAGGATGGGTTGATTTGTTCTCATTTAGAGATTACAGGCCAAGGCATTGAGGAACTGGGTGGTAACTTTGTTTTGTTGGAGTTATCACCGGGAACACAGCCAAAGGTAGCACAGGTATCACAGCAAAGGCTGAACAAACAGCATTTTCAATGATCACCATCTAGCTAAAAAATACTTAGCACTCTGGGGGGAGGCTTAGTTGGTTCATGTAGACTACAATGTCCTTGCATCCATTCTGCTGACTATTAGCTTACAGTTTAGTTAGTGCAGGTTACGATCTTCTTTGTTTTGATGTCAACTGAAAAGGGATTCATGTCTCTTAACTTAAAGTGACTTTAGGTGCCTACATGGGAGACAGCTCTCCTGGTCCTCTGATAGTTGGTAGACACCTAGTCAAAACCACTGATGAAATTTAGGGTACGAGTTATGTGGGTATCTACTTAAAGAATAATTCACTTGGGCTGCAAGTTCTTCAGCAGTAATAATTAGTCCTCAGTGACTGTGGAGGGAGCTGAGGCTGTATTTGTTTAGGTACAAACATCTACACGGTGTATTCTTGCATATATGTAAACCACAGGTCTGATTTCTGTGGCACTTCCACTTGCGTTACCCAGAATGCAAGCATCACAGTCACATTCTTACATAGTTTTTGGTGTTTGAAAGCTATTTAGCTTACATTAATTTTATAGGAAACTGGAGAGTCTTTCATTCAACTGCTTTTAGGCATCTCATTTGGGATGGGATGAACCACCAGCCAAATGAGTCTCCACTGGCTGCAGGGACAATGTACCTGACGTGCTAGACTAGACCCTGGTAACCAAATAGCTAAAGTCAGATGAGAGAAATATGGCTTATGCTATCAGAGAAAATGAATCCAAGAACTTAAACTAACAAATTCAGGGTCTACAGACCCTGAAGAAAACAGATCTTCACTGTATTAAGCAAGGTTTGCATTTCCTGTAGAGCCACACTCAAATAGAAGCACTTTCTAGACTGTGGTTCCACCTTTCTCTTTTAGTATCTGGCCAAGGTCACTTTAGCAGTAGTCTCTATGCAGGAAGCACAAGATTAATTAAAAATATCTAACCAAAGAAATATCAAATGTTTGGGTCTGATTCCTTACAGGACACGAAGAGTTATACCTGTGGTAAGGCATGGTAGAAAGCTGTCTCCATCCGAATACTAAGTTATTTCTTCCGAAACGGAAAAGAGTTTGATTATAGATTTACCACAAGCCTTCTCTGTTAGGGTCAGTGTTTTACTGAGCTCTGATGGCAAGGAAGAAATGAGTATTTCAGAGTAAGGCCATATTTTGTTATTTCTCCGTACCAAGAACAAATGTATCTTTTCTCTTGCAGTGGTCCTTTGCAGTCCCAGCCTGTATCGTGAGCTTTCCTAGTCACTTTTTTTCTGCTATGTCAGAACCCAAATTTCAGCATACTTCAGGTGCTGGAGATCTTATTCTCCTGTATGCTCCCAAGAACCTCTTCACAGCTCCCAAGAGGTCCATGGAGGACCCTCCATTTGGAAGATGATTTGCTTCAAGATGGTTGCTGCTACTAAAAATAATGGCTCGAGCTGATATGTCTTTATCCCTTGAGCAGTCAGTCCATGTGAGGGTATGAAATGGTTGCTGTTTTCTACCAAGACTTTTAAGACAATGTTAAGAATCTTAAGACAACAGCTCACAGTAGCAGGTTCTGATCCTGCTTCTGGCCCAGATGTGGCTGGTGTTCTGCCAAATCTGCTGTGGGGAATTTCTATTTATTCCTTTCTTTTTTGTTCACCCAAATAAAGACAAGCAAGTATATAATTTGGTGTGGAGACAGCCCAGCACAAAGAAACAGCTAATGTTCCTCTTCCCATATGAATTCCAGTGTCACCAGACCTCCAGGAGAACTAAAATGCATTATTAAGTTTTAACATAATATTTTTTCAAAAAAGGTCACTTTGTGTCACTGCTGACTCCTGCCTCACTATCTCACAAATGTCACTGTGGTATGGGATTTATTATCCTTAGGATAACAGCGGGCTCCGTTTTCCCTATTCCATCATTTTTTTTACTCTTTTCATTATGCCTAGTATGACCAGAATTGACTTGATTTGCTGGGTGGATTATTGTTTCTTTTGAAAAAGAGTTGCTATTTTGTCCCTATTTCTCCACTACTTTGGCCTCATGACATTTTGGGGACGAAGGAAGTAAGGAATGAGAGGTTATATCTTGAAGAATTTCACCCTGGTGGAAAATACCAGTGATTTAAAATAAATATACTCTCCGAGATATCACATTACCCTGCTGAGCTCATGTACAGCAGAGATAAAAAGGCTTTTTTAGAACAGATTTTTCTTTCCTCACCAGCTGAATGGAATATCAAAGTACACAATTTTAAGTAACTGTTAGAAAAAAAAAGGTTATACACAATGTTATCAACAGAAAGGAGTTGAAAATTAAATGGAAATGATTACCGGAGAACTCATTTCCTTTGCTACTGGGAGGCTAACAACAATAAAAAAAAAGAATATTGAAGTGAAAGCTGAGATTCTCCCTTTGATGTCTGCATATTTTCTTTTTATGTTGCTTTAAGACAAAGAGCCACAACATAAATGAGTTGCAATGCTTACTTTTAATTTTCTCTCCACTCAAATAACATGTTTTCCTCTAGGTGACTGTTAAAATCATAGTTCACCTCTCCGACTGCCATATACAGGCAGAATTTTGTTTAGGCAGTGGAGCAGCATGCATTAAGAGTAACTGTTGGGTCCCAGGCAGATCCCAGTTGCCTTCTGCAGGCAGGCTACAACTGGGCTATGTCCTGGCATACAGACAGACACACAAGGGCTATTTTGAAGTGATTAAGCCCTATCTCATTAACCTGCTCTTCATTTGGTGTGGAGACTAGAAGAAAACAAATGTCACTCCCATCTTCAAGAAGGTCAGGAAGGAGCTTGAGGGGGACTACACCGCTGTTCCTTGTAAGGTGGGGGAGAAAATCCTCTGGGAAGTGATTTCCAAACTTTCTGAGAGCAAGAAGCTGATTAGGAGGAGTCTGAGTGGATTTATAAAACAGTGATCATGTTTCACCAACCTGCATAAAGATCTCCTATGAAGAAATGAATGAGTGGAGAGCACTTGATGCTGTTTATCTTGACTTTAAGGCTTTCAATACTGTCCTAACAACCTTATAGACAAGTAGATGAAGTCTAACCTAGGCAAATGGATGGTGAGGTGGACCTCCTCTGTATGTGTTCCTAGCTCTGGTTACCAAACAAGACTGTCACAGCAAAGACCTCAGTCCCATCAAACAGCACTTTCATTCAGGACCAGTCTTGGGAGAACCAAGTGTCATTTTCAGCCAGCTGAGGTACTTTTATTTCTTCCTTATTTATACAATGGCAATACTATATCTGTCCAAGAGTAAGGCTCCACTGAACCCCAAGGTGGTGCACAAAGTAATACACACAGGGCAGGACTCACCCCCTTTCTAGAAGGAGAAGGTAGAGAAAGTTCAGTGGACTACTCTGTGTGTGTGTCTTAAGATGTCTTAATCACAGTCAGAGACTATTTATATTGACAATAGAGGAAGCCTAGATGATTAACATGGATGCACCTATATAAGTCCTAATCAACTTTAAAGATGAGAGACTTTTAGGAAATTCTGCTTAGTTCAGCTATTCCAGGACAATTGAATAACTTGAAGCAACAGGGTATGAACTATGCCTACTCAGAGGAGGAAAAGTTAAAGTCTTGCAAGACAGTTTGCACCATGTCACAGGAGATACTTATAGCAGAACTGGGTAATAAAACTAGCTCTACAGAGACTCAATAGCACCTTAACCACAAGATCTTCTTTCCCCGAAGTCATGCCTCCTTGCGAAGTTGTGTTGAATATTGTTAGTTCACAGTTTTGCTCCAACCTAAACCCACCGAGAGATCAACTTGACCTTTTGAGGAAATTTCAAGGGGTGTTAAGGGTTTACAATGAGCTTCTGTAAGTTTTTCATGGAGGTGAGGACAAAGATTTATGGCTGTGTTTTGCTTTGAATTTTTGACTCAGCAGATCTTCAGATTCAAAATGAAACTGAATGTCCTTGTGGAGATTGAAACCAAAGACAGTTCCCAAATCCCAAACTTTGTGCCTCTCTGGTTATCAGTGCCTCAGTGTGGGAGAAGGAAAGAGGCTTCCCAATGGGAATGGGGATATAATGTCCTCAAGTCCCCCTTAATGAAGATGTACCATGATGACTGATAATTTCCTTCCTGAAGTCTCTTCAGTAACCACAGGCGACATTCTAGTGACTCATTTTTGATGTCACTTCTTGCAAGGCTCTTCCTTGACAGCAACAAAGCACAATGGCATTTCCAGTCTATAGGTCAGCCTGGTTCATAGTTCAGTGCTGGTAAATGTCCCCCAAACAGCCCCTGCATGGATGTAGATCCAGCCCACCTTCCATGGGGCTCACACCCGTCACTGTTGGCAGTGACTGGTTTCCTCTGGCTGGAAGGCTGGTGAGCATCACAATTAAGGCATTTTTTTCTGGTCCTTTTCAAGACATGAGGCATCCCATGAAGCCTTTTTCACTTGCTTTCAAGAAGGTGGCATTTTAGCAATCCATAGAATCATTAAGATTGGAAAAGCCCTCCAAGATCATCTGGTCCAACCGTCCCCTTACCACCAATATCACCCATTAAACCATGTCCCTAAGTACCATATCTAACCTTGAACACCTCCAGGCTGCTGTAGCATGCACTCAGTCACTGTCTGGACTCCACTGCCTGCACCGGGCTTGATTCAGCTGCTTACGGAGGTGTCCAGCTGCAGCTGGGGTGTTTTGGGGTAACAGGGCTGAGGGACAAACCACAGCTTGTAGGAGAGACCCAGGTTCATGGGAGGGCCAAGAGACATCCTCCAGGACATCCCAGAATGTCTCAGTGAAAATTCTTGACTGAAGGTGAACTGCATTCCTATGCTGTAGACTTACTCAATTCACTTATTTGAATTGGGATCTGAACTCCAATCCAGGACAGAAATACCTTAATTTCTGAAGGACAAGTCAGGGTAGAAGTGGCTGTCCTGTGTCACCCAGGAGGACAGATTATAGCTGTTCATCTGTTCTAGTCTCACCCTATCCTACCCTCTGAACCCTCAGGATATCTTGTGCTTCAGAATTGCTACAAATGCAACCCTGGGAAGATACTGGTGGCTTTGAAGAAAAAAAAAAAAAGAAAAACACAAATTTTTAGTTAAAATTGAATGAAGTTAAGTGTTGCATAAATCTATGCCAAACTGTATCCCTCCCTTTTTCCCCACTTTCCTGTCCTGTGACTGTTTCATCTTCTATAACTTAATGCTTTTTTCTTTGTTTCCCCTTTCTTTTTATTTTCCTATTATTTTATATCCTTGTGAATATAAGTATTAAGTTAACACAGATGATAAAGTATTCCATTGTCCCTGTCCCCAGCAGTAGACCAGACCTCAGCATGCTCAGGTACAGCTGCTGAGCTGAACAGGACCACTGGCTTGCAACCAGCGCCAGTTACAGAACAGCTAGCACCACGTTAATTCCTTATTTCACGATCTGCACGTGCATTGTCTTGGCTGCTGTGGTACAGCAAAGATAAAATTCTTTGTAAGCAAAAAAGGCAGTAAAGCTTCCTGTGGTCTGCACTGAGACCTCCACTGGCTTCACGGCACCGCAAGGCACACTTTGGGCACATGCTGATTGTGATCTCCGTTGCTGTACGCTATACTCTAGCTGAGCTGGCACCTCGTGGAGTGAGAGATCGGTTTAGATCACGGCTGCGATCTCTCTTCTTGGGTTTTAAGTGTCTGAGGTGCAAATACAAGAGTAAAGGGAAAAGCACACCTACCTGAAGTGCGTGCTGTTTGGAGCCGTACTGATACAAGTTCAAGATGTGTCTGGTAACCATGGGGTAAAGTTGCCTTCCCTCTCAGCATGAGCAGCAAAAGGCACAGCAAGGTGCAGGATGGAGCTCGGTGCTCCCTGTGTGGTGCCAGCCCTACCTCCAGGCTTCGTGATGAGGAGCCAACCACCCTTCTCTGCAGGCAGCTTGGTCCTTGCAGGAGGGCTGAAACCAGTGCTGTCACTTGCTGTTGACTCCCAATCAGCTTGATTAGCCTGAGGTTTAATTTGGTGGATGCCAGCTGCGGGGATTTGTGCATCCGTTAAGCGAAGCAGTGAGACTGGCTCCCAAAGCTTGAGCTGAAGCAGATAATGTTGGAGGAAGGACCCTGATGTTTGCAGGCACCATGCTCCTACAGAAGTGCTGTGATCCCACAGGGCTCCAGAACAGGACTGGGCTTTTAGCAAATGAATAACCAAACCTGGCAAGCCTACTATACCAAGATCATTATTTGGAGGAGGAGAAAGGAAAAAAAAATAGAGAAGAAAAGAGATCTGTGGATGTGCCAGGTTTAACCAAGGGAAAGGAACAGTTCTGTGAGTGCCTGGGCTCTTGCTCATTTCCGTGTGAGTGTTTGCCTTTCAGCCCATGTCAACTCCTATCTCTCCATCGCTCTCACCACAGGAAAACGCTCGCTGCTCACCACGTCACCTTGTGCACACCACAGGCACAGCTGGGAGGGTTCTCAGGCTGTGGCCCCGGTGAGACGTACGGCACACGCGGTGGCTTGTACCCAGCCCTCCTGCCTCCCTCCCCCCTTCCTCTCTGGGACTCTTGTTTTTTTAAACCAAAGATGCTCTGCAGAGAGAAGCAGACACTTCTTGTGGTTTGCGTCAAAAGCCCTGCAGTAAGCCTGACACTCTATCTGCCCTAGCAGTTAACCAAACATAGACTTGCTCGCAAATCACTCGTGTTTGGCTGCTTTTGATGGACAGGACCACAGCTGGAGTGCAGAGAGCTCTGTCTGTGGACAGAGGGGTGTTAAACCCTTCTCTCCCTCGGCTGTGTTCCTAGGCTGCCCCTGCATTGGTGTCGAGCATGAACTGCCACGACACTGCAAGAAAACACCCCCAACAGGCATTTAGAGAGCGATGCTGCTCAACTCTCTTCAAATACATCAACATGCAACCTCTGGTTATGCCATCTAGATTCCATAGCATGTAAAATCTCCCAGGAGCTGACTGGTCCATCCTCAATTAGGTGTTGAAGGAAGGTGGCCTAATTGCCCTCTAACACTGCCCATCTCCTCACATCTAGTTCTGCAGCCCCAGTTACCAGCTGTCTCCCCTCCTGATAGTGAAAAGGGACATTTTAATCTCTTCTTGGGCACCTTTCCACAGCACCAGATCCTTGCTTTAGATACTGACCTGTTGTTGATGTGAACTACGAGCTCCACGCACTTGTAGATACAAACACGGTCACATCCAGGGATGGTTTGATCCTACAGTGCATTTTGTGGCATCAGTGGAAAATGCAGGTAGCATCTGGCTTTATAATTGCTTCTGCAGCCACAGAGTAGTTACAGTTGTCCAAATGCTTGATGATCCCATGTATTTATGGGTTGAAATTCCCCTGGGGAACATCTCCCAGAAAGCACAGAGCCTTTTTAACAGCTTCTCCAAGCATCCTCGTTTTTTGTCCCCATTTAATCACTTCTACATTTTCCAATTGTACACAACATTTTATTAAACTGTACAAACTGCACTAGCATTTTAGAAATCCATGTTTACCATTCAAATTAAACACGATGACCAGCTGCACAAACTGTGTGCACAGAACCCCATTACACTCCATACAGCACAAGCAAGGATTTTACAAAAGTCACCAGCATGAGTCCTTTTTCAAGGCAATTTGCTTTTCTCATTGATTTTAGGCACTTCTGCTGTTGGTCCTGCAGGATTCAGTGCCTGCAGCTGCTACCAGCGATATCCCACAGTGGCTGCACAGCCTGCAAGACTGCATTCATCCTGTTGGGAGGTCCGTGTTAAGTGCCCGTTCCAGTGGATCCAGAAGGGCACCTCCGAAAACAATCCGAATTTGGGATGACTCACCTTCTAGAATGTCTCTTAATGGGCTGGAGGAGTTCTTGCAATGAAGCTTCAAATTTACATGCTTCAGTTACAGCCTAACACCAGCTGGGATGACTGCTTAATTCCTTAACATTTATTACATATATATTACAGAATTCTCATTTGGGGTTTTGATTTGATTTTGATCCAGCATTTACCTAATGTCTCCGTGGCAAGCAGTAACTGGGAGGTTCTGCATTTCTCCAACCTCTGAAAACAGTGCATTTTTATTTAAAAGGATTCTGCCATGAACGGATCGCAGACGAGATTATTTTTAACCCACCTATGTATACACAGGCTGCAAAGAGGTAGAATATGCCACAAAATATCATGGGGTGAGGGAGAGGGTCACCCTCTCCTGGTGTGCAGTCCTGCAGTGTGCCCGTCACATCTGCAATGCCCATCACGTCTTCAAGGAGTTGGGACACCATGTAGGGCTGTAGGAAGCATATCAACCTTTACAAGGACTGGTTATTAGCATTCCAGTAAAATATGCCAATGCTGTGACTGAAAGGCCAATTTTATGATGCTTAAAGAATGGTTTGAGGAAAACTTTTCCATATTTCTGATGCACATTTAGAGTAAAACTCCAGAAAGACCAGTGCAGATTTTGCTCTGAATCTGGTGTGTTTGGGGACAGTTAAAGCTTTAGAAAAGGAGTTTTCAATGCTTTCTTCTGTACGGCAACTTCCCATCTTTTCTGCTCAAGTACAAAGATAAAACCTTTGGGTTTCTGTATGGATATTGACACTTGCTATTGTTGTGATCTTCCTTCATGGTTGAGCCCTTGGTTTCACAGCCTCTGGCTGAGACATATGAATGCTGGAATGAGCACCTACTAAGTTTATTTGTCTCAGTGGACATTATGGCATAGCATTAAATTCCAATACCTGCAAGGGTTATTTTTAAAGTGTGAGGGGAGTTCACAAACCTTCTTCAAACCTCATCACAGGCACAGTCCTGCACATGTACAAATGGAGGTTGAAAAAACACTCAACCTGAAGTCTTCCCAGATGCCCTCAGGCCCTGAGTTCACCACTCATCCTTCAGAAGGTGGTGGGCCTAAGTGAGAATTGCAGAAAAGGGGAATGACAACACTAGAAGAACAAATATGCTTGCTTTTCTTATAGAGAAACCCATTGGCTGTAGGTACAAGTAAAGAGGAACAGGTTTTGGCACCTCTTCATTTTCAGATGATCTCAACTTCAAGAACATTGGAAAAAGAGAGAATAGAGACCAAAAGATACCACGAAGATACTTCATTATTAGTGAAACGTGACTGGCATCTGCTACAGACTGGAATGAGCTGAAAGCCTTCAGGCATGGTATGAATTTTCACTGATGTGCTTTTCTGGTGGGTTCTTGGTTAAAATAACCACGCAGTCTTCAGCTGACAAAGTGTTACTCAAACCATTACAGAGAATTCCTTCAGTAAAACAGATCTCAGGAAAATATTTTCTCCATTTTAGGGTTCACGAAAGAGAAGTTGCGGAACATATTTTGGTCCATGCTGTTAATCAGTGCTCTGTCAGCACAGGATAGTCTAGGCTTTTCATTCAGAAATTCCTTGTCGAAGTTGCTACAGTCACTTGGAGATTTCTTCAAGAAAAGGAAAAAGAAAACAGTGTCAATTCACTAATATTCAGGTCTTCATTATAATAGTATGAACCTTATCAGGCTGTTTCCTATGGGCTCAGCTCAGCTAGCTGGGAGCAAGCTTGGTTCAGCCAAGGAAACCACAGAGTGTTTGCTTTCAGTCTTTTTACACAGTAGTTGGCTACTACAGCCCAAACGATGCACAGTAACTTGTTAAGCTGCAGTGAACTGCTGTCTGTCTGAACTCTTAATATCCAGCAACCAATGCTAATCACTTGCTTATTACTCTCCTGTTGAAACAGTAATGGAAATACATTTTATGCAGAAGGCACTGAGGCTGTGATCCATTAATTCTACCTTGCCGGGATGATACAAAATTGTAAAATGGCAGACTGGTCACATCAGGTAAATAATGCTTGTGAAGAACTGCAAAATGGAATTATGATGCACTTGTCAAATTAAATTATATTATTGTTATCAATAGGACTGATTCCATCCTGACTTAGCTGACCACCTGCATTTGCTGGATGTGCAGAACAACTCTAGAAGATGGTCCTGAAAGTTTGAGGGCATTTTGTAAGCCTTAACTTGGTGCCTTAAACTGCTAGTTTCAGTATAAGGTCAACACATATCCACCTTTAAGATGCTAGGAATTTGAGGTATGTGACATTAAAGACCCATGTCTGAAGAGTTTGGATCCTTAAATAAAGTGGTTTAAAATATTACTGTGGGTTCTGACTTTGGTTTATTGCATGCATGTGCTGGAGGGTATAAATATTTGGGGACGGAATGATTCAGGAAAGAATGGCATGAGATGGGTGGAAATGAAAGAAGATACATCCTTACCACTCTTGGTTTGAAAGGAGGCTCAATCCTTCTTTCTTCTAATGCCTCCCAGTTTATTTCCCGGAAAAAGGCGTGCTGGCGGATGTTCCCTTTTGTTCCCAGTCTCCTCTCAGGTTCTCTCACAAAAAGCTAAAATTTTGAAGAAAGAAATATTTTACTCTTTATCAATAGCAGTGTATTCACTGCGACAGTCCCACCAGATAGGATCTCAAACTCAAGCAACAGAGTGTGAAGACTTTTTTACCTTACTAAATTTCTGATTGGAATTCTTAGACTAACATGCCAAAAACAATGGCCAAGATCTGGCTATATTTTATCTTCTCAAGAGAGAGAGTACAGATTTGATGCAGTGATAATAAGAAAGTGACTCTCTCTGGCCCTGTCATACTAAAGCTATTTCTCTGAACAACAGCTGGAGATATGTGAGCCAAAGATGACATTTCTGTCAAATAGACTTTTATTTGGTGTAGGGTAATTCTTACCTTCACCAAAATGTCCTTCGCATCCTTGTCAAGCCAGCGAGGGTAGAATGGGTTATCCATACGTATAGACTGGAAAAGCTCCTCTTCATCTTGGCCATGGAAAGGAGATTGGCCAATAAGCATCTCATACAGAAGGACACCAAAGGACCACCAGTCAACGGAGGTGTTGTACTTCTGCCCCAGCAATATCTGCCCAAAGAGAGGAGTGAAAAAGACAGGCACAAAATGTCAGTCATCAGTATTTCAGCTTCAGAATGGTGGCCAGGCCCTGATCCTTCAAAAGCTGCTTTGCACTGAATGTGTTAGCAGAGGTGTTCTCCCCTACCTGAACCCTGAGCCAGAGCATCTGCCAGTAGAGGTTTTCCAAGAGGTTTCAATTTCAGCAAAAGGAATTTCAAATGACCTCCCTAAAGAGCAGATCTGGCATTTTCTTCCCCTGCAAAATTGGCCAGATACCATCAAACTTTCAAACTTCCCTCTGGCTGAGCAAAATTCTTTTTAGATATATGGTTTGGAGATAAGAAAATTATGCAAATTTTAGACATGCAGCTAAATATCTACCTGCTGTAAAATACAACCCTCTGTTCATCTCCTTCAGTTATTAAGGAACCTTGACAACTTGCTCATATATAGATAATTACATTGCAGATGTCTATGATACATGTGAAGACTATGATGTCTAGGATCCTCACTGCAGTTTTAGAGCTGGAATTAAGGTACTAAAAGTAAAGTATAAATTAAAGGAACTAAAAGGTAATAGGTATTTTTAAGCCATTATCTTTGCTTTTGCACCCACAGCCCAGTTGCACTGCCATCCTCTATACTATGATTACAGTGTAGGTATCAATAGCAAACCATGAACATGGCATAACACCAGTGAAAACAATTATCTAGACTAGTGTATATTAAATTGCTGATAGCTGAAAAATTGTGATTTAGAGAATCTTTACTTCTGGCTCTGAGGCATTATAGACTTGTCTGAGTCATTTTAAAGTGATTTCGTACCATGTCTTCATTGCTTGTAAATGCTTTAGGACAGATTTTGCCACTTGGGTCTGGATTCATCTTATTTCCTAAAAGTTATTTGTCTTTTATTAAGCTAGGTATCCAGAGTCTTTCTACAGTCAATGGAGGAAAAATGGTGATTTATCTGACTTACATATCTAAGGTAGGAAGGGATGACTTGGCTTCTGGCAAAGCTTATCCCTCCTACAATGCAGATACTTCTTTTTTAGATTAATTTTCTCACCTAATGTGAGAAGTATCCCCCTCTGATGTACCTGTGGCATCTAGAAAAGCAGGACCTTAATATCACAAGTCTAAACCCAAGCTGATGTAGAGTGTTTTTGGTTAACTCATCTGTCTCCAAAATCCAAAAGAGAAAAAATGATGACAAAACAAAACAGAACAAAAAAGAACCTATTTGAACATGAGGCAATATAAACAATATGTTTCATCCAGAGTGAATAAAGGGAAGCAACAAGTCTCCCTGATACATTTCTTCTGGGCTGCTAATAAACAAAATCCTCCAAAACTTTCCTCCTGAAAAGATACTTTATAAGGCCTTACTTTTCAAAGTTTATAGTGTCTGGAAAACTAAATTAAATGATTTATGTTAGTCAAGGAAAAAAGTTATTAGTTTTGTGTTCTCTAAACAAAATGAACTCTAGAAATTTAATTTCAGTTTAACTCTTTTTTTTTTTGGTCAAATATATTTTGAGATAAAAAATTGCTTGCCTGCTGACCCCAAATCCCTGTATTTGCACAGCTGTAGTCAAGGTACTGTGCCTGCAACAAATTACAGTGCTAGCAGCTGCATTGAAATACTGACAAGAAGTCCATGGCTTCAACCTCTGGCAGGAGAGGTGATCCATTAACTCTAGCAGTTCTTTCAATTTGGAGGTAAAATATTTTATATGCACTCGTTGAATCTCTAAAATAAATGATAGCACAGAAATAAAACCTCTGAGCTATTTTCGACTCTCTCTCTCCTATGAAGTAAAATCACAGATAATGGATTATTACTCAGCTCCCTTGTAGGATCAGAAAAAAAAATAAATATATATATATTTTAATTTAATAAAAGCATTTTGAAATGGAATAAAAGACAATTGCAGCTTGATGGCAGAGCACACTTACACCTGTTCTCAGGCATTACAAATCCAATTACTGAGGAGACCTGCCCCTGTGTCAGCAGTGGTGTAACTTAGATCAGAATCAAGGCCTTTGGCGCACACTAAATGATCAATGAATTATAGAGAAGGGGAAAAAAACAAGAGCTTTAAAAGCCACTTGGAAAGTACTGATATCCATCATGAAATCATGAAATGGGAGCTTGAAAGGCAAATAAATGGATTTCAGAGTGATGTCGAACATGATGCATGGATGACTCTTGGTTTCCCTCCAGGATGAAGAATGTCTTCTTTGGCCTCAGTTTGCCATCTAATTAGTCAAAGTCTCTCCACAGTGAGAGCTGTCATTGTTTGAACTCAACAGGTTAAGGGAGCTTGTTCTTTTTTGAATGGATCTAGACCAAAATACCTACATTTACTAGAAAAAGAAAACAAGAACAAGCTTCTGTGTGGGAAACATGAAAAAATAAGGGGAGAGGCAGGGGAAAACTGTGGGAAAACTGAAGTCTGGTGTCTGTGACCATCCAGCTTTACATGGGCTTTGCACGCCCTACCACCACTGACCAACAGCCATGTCTGAAGATGAGTTCTCTCTCCCACAGAAGCTTACTGACCTCCCCAGATCCAGCACCTACCTCCGGAGCGATATAGTCAGGAGTCCCACAGAAAGTACTTGTCTTTGCATCTCCAAACATGTTCTCCTTACACATCCCGAAGTCAGCAATTTTGATGTGCCCCTCATTGTCCAAGAGGACGTTGTCTAACTTCAAGTCTCTGTGGAGGAAGAGAAAGGAATCCCTTTTTTTTAAAGTGTTACAGAGCCATGCAAGTGATTTTAGCAGAATACACTCATTAATTCACTATTTGCCTACATGTTCCAATTACAAAAGAAGGCTGAGGGCTAAAGGAGGAGCTGCTCTCTCTAGAAGTTCAAAATTCCTCTTCCTCATTCCTCCTGTCTGAGCACTGACTCATTTGCTTTATTCAAGATATCTGCATCTCTCCTTGGAGGATGCAGAATAATGAAGCTAAGAATGCTTTGTCCAGGGTGATGCTTCTGCTCTAACACTGCCTGGAGGAGGGGAGCAAGAAGGGACTGGCCAATGCTCACTCCTCCCTTTCCTGGGAGCTTCAGTACTGCTTCTGAAGCTACTGCCAGATTTCCCTCCCAGTGCAGGCTTTACAAATGTTGGAAGAGGTAAGGACCTGCGAGCCTTCCGTGGTAGGAACAACCCTGGACATCAGCAGAACATCTAACAACTTTTCACTTGTGGGCTGTACTATCTGAACCCCAGGGATTTACAAGCCCTTCACAAATAGCTGCCAAGCTTCTGTCAGAGGCTTCAGGCTCTGAGAGCTGCTGTGGGAAGCAAAGATCCCGGAAAGAGAGACAAAAAAATAGAGAATATAAAAAGAAAGAAATAAAAGCAAGTGAGTTGATGAATCATGGTCATTCACAGAGAAAAAGAAGGTCCTCCCATGTGGGAATAACTTGTGAAAGGATAACAAGTAATGTAAAGAAATAAAGAAAAAGGCATAAAGAAAGGAAGGCTGGCATAGCTTCTGTGTTAGATTTTTGCATCCTGCCTAAATATTTTGATTTTCATTGTAACAATGATTCAGGGAGATGTCTGGATCAGTGATGCTCCACCTCACCTGGGATGTAGATAGAATTTGCATACCTGGTCTTGGAGCACCCATGCTCCTGCACTGCCTGAACCATGCTCTCAATCACTGCTCCCTCTCAAGGCTCCCAGTGCACCCAGATATAACAACTGGATTTGTGCACAGCTAAGGTGACAACTGGTCTTTTCCAACGTCTGCTGATTCACATTTTCCACGTCTCAGGCAAGAGTCCTTATTATGAGGCTGCTATATAGCCACACTCTTGGTGACAACAGTTTTACAAATACATTTTTTTTTTTTCTCAGAAATGACCTTGACCATTTGACTCTCTCAAAGAAAGTCAATTCTAATACCTGATTTTCCTCAGTCACCTACAATTGTGGGAAAGATGTGTCTCTTCATCTTCCCTCTGCAAAGCTCCTTTGTAGTGTCTACAAAACTTGTCATGGGGCAATAGTTTGTTGCTGCTAAATACAGCCAAAGAAGAAGTAGGAGTCATCAATCAAAAAGAAATATAGAGACAACCAAGACATTTGCTTTTCAAGTGGCAGACACTCATGTTGTCACAATTTCCAGCTGGAATGACTTATTCTAGTTACACCATTGAGATCAATCTCTGGCTGCCAGCACTCCTTTTATTCATCTGGTAGTCTGAAGCAAAACAAAAAACCCATCACCTACAGTTTGCTTTCATTATTTTGATGAGTCTCAAACTCGTTGGCTCCAGGGATTGGATTTTCTGCCAAAAATGCCTCAGCTCATTCATTAAAATTTAAGCCAACATTTCTAGACGTGGGTGCATGAGACAGAACAGCTGGATTCATTATTCTTACTACATCACAAGTGATGTAGTTTCAAAAATAATTTCTATTCACTTTTCTAAATGCTTAGTTAGCTCTGACTGAGATACTGATGGTTGTGAGTTCTCAAGTGACCTTGTGGTCATTGCCTTCAGGAAGAAAAAAAAAAGACTGATCAAATATTTCCTATCAAAGCCTGATATCCAAATCAAAGCCACACTGACTCCTGGGAATAAGCTATTTCTTTGTACTACCATGTCTATCCCATTTTCCCCCCAATTCCCAGTACAGTCTATGGCTCCAGACTCTCATGATCTCTTGTTTCAAGGGAAAACAGACCCCCAAACCTGGCACACTACTGGTGTAGCAGTTTCAAATGAAATTGTGAGTTATAAGCAAAAAGTCAGATTTAAAAGTCCTGTCACGAATTCAAAGCATCCTGCAGATATTTTTAATCAACTTTTCTAAGAAGTCTAAGTAAGAACAACAGACACAGCTAAGTGGTTTGGGCTCTTCACAAAGTGCTGAGACCCCAGAGATCATCCTGGCTTAATGTTATTGATATTGATCTCATGTTTATGCAGCCACCCTCACTGGTCAATAACAGCTCTCACATGAGTACTAATAATGAATAATGAGAGTTTATATGAACCAAAGCTTGAGTTTAATGGGAGAGTGAATTGTAAACAAGCCATTCACTTTTAGCATTTTTCTAGTGTTCACACTATGTGAAAAACATTGAAATAAGCTCATTTTGGTTTCAACAAACATTGCTTCAGTGAGCTTTCTCATGTGTTTGTGGCATGCTATTTAATTCCCTCTTCCACAAAATGCTGCAGTGTAGTAACTAACTGTTGCCAGGAAGATGAGTTAGACAAGTGCTCCCCAGAAATTCAGTTTCTCCTTTCAGCCATCAGAAAACAGACCATTTCCTGATTTCTGCAGCCCCTCTTGCCCCCCAATTTGTCCCTGGCCTTTTAATATAGCTCTCAAGCAAAACCTTTGTGTATTAGATCAAAACATTCATGCATAACTTCCAAGCTCTTAGGGAAGTAAAGAATAAACTAGAATGGTCAATTTTACAGTAGAAGACTTTTCCTCTGCAGGACTTGGCAGACAGATGCATCATGGACTAACTTCCTCCTAGTTTTGGAAATTTGGGGTAAGAATCTTCTGTCTGAGTGCAGCTGCCTTTACTGCCTGACCTAGTATCCATCTGCTCTCTACAGAGCCCCCTGATAGAAAGTCCACTTATCATGGATGTTCTAACACAGGTTGGATGAACTGGCACCTAGAAAAATGGATTTTTCTCTGTGTACTCCACTTATTCCAGGAAAGGCTTGGGTGGCTAGCTCAGAGTCATGATGGTAAGATGGATCCCATGGGGTTGTGCAGAACATATCTGTTAATAACCCCAAAATGAGGGTATATTTCTGTCTCCCCATTGCTGTTACTTGAGCCGACCTTTTCACCACTGTTCCAGGGTAAGCATCACAGCAGATACACCACATTTCTCATGGCTAGCTTGACCTTATATATCTTCATCCATGGAAAGCTTAAACTGTGTGCTTATTCTGAGAGTTATATGAAAGACTTGGTGTAAATGCATTAAAGAGTTTGCTTTAATGTTAACTGAAATAGGACTGAATTCCTAAGAAGGGCTCAAAACTGCCTTTTCCTGAGCTATCTCTTCAAAAGAAAACAGCAGGCCATTGTCAAAAGTGAATCTCATAGAAGTGCGATGCCAATAAGTACATCCGAGGAGCAGTCTCTCAGTCACAATTAGTACTTTCAGGGAAAGAAGAAAGGTTTAACATATTGGACACTGAGGAGTAAAATTACCTGTATATTATGCCCTTTGAATGGAGGAACTGCAGCCCACATATGATTTCAGCAGCATAGAACCTGAGTGACAGAAAGAACAAGTTAGAATGGTTGCTTTCCAATACCTGCTTTATAGCTTTCAGCTATACCCCAGAAAGATGGAAACTTTGCCTTCACAGGAGCCGAAATTTCACTAAGTCCCCAGAAAGCTTGGAGTGCCTCCAGAAGGCTTGGAGTAACTGGATTGTACTGGTAACTGTTGGACAGTGTGGAATTCCCAAAAGCACTCCACGTAGCCAGCAGTCCATCCAGCACTGAAACCACTCAGGGAAATGGCAGGGATCTGAAGCCTACTAGTTTTTGGGGCTTTGGAGACAACAAAACATGGCTAGCTGACATTTTTTGATATCTAACAGTTTCTGAGGACGTCCTTAAGTGCCTGAGGATGTCTCCAGGTCATAAATGAAGAAAAAAAACAACAAACATTACCCAGTTCCAACTGCATACCCTGCCTCGCCTCAAGATATAGTTCCTGTAGCAAGGAAGGAAGAGTGGGTAGTGTTTGCCTCTTCCTTATTTACATATTTCATGTAAATCACTGATTTACAGCAATGCACCAGACTGCATCAGACTTACAGTCAATGCTTCAGAACTCAAAAAGGCAGCTGGAAATAGCAGTGTTCAGTGGCTGCTGCACAAAGAGCTGAGTGGTGCCAGCATGGGGACAGGCAGGAAGACATCTGGGCTTGGGGACAACAAGCTCCTCAGCTTGTCACACAGATCTCTTCGCTGCCCAGATCAACGACTTTCTTTTGAAATTTTACCCAAGATGCAGACAAGCTAGCAGCTCAGTGGCCTTTTTGTGAAATCTTTTGGAGTTTTAGAACTTTGTTCTTAACACGTTTCTGCCTAAAGGACAAAAACACATCCTGCTGCAAACAGGCAGCACAAAGCTGAAGCATCACTGCACAATGAAAGCGCTCTGCCCAGAAGGGAACGTAACCACAGGTCACTTCCCCCAGGTATTTGTATCCTTTGCTTTACCAGTCTTCAGTGCATTGGCCTGAGGGCTTAATTCTGAACATTCACATGCTTTTGGAAAAGAAAACACCCAGCAAATTAAACACTGATTGAAATGATTTTTTTTTTTAATTATTAAATGAAAATTAATTCTTATAGTGGTTTCAGTGTTGACTTTTCAAATACCTTTTGTTTGCAGAAGGATTAAAAACACCTTTCATGTATTTGAATTCTTCTATTTACTTTAAACAGAGCTAAATTCATTTTTAATTCTCTTTTAGTGTATTAATTTTTGATTTGAATTTACCTTTTGCAGTTTTGATAATTTTTTTTTTTTTTAACTCAAATCTTAAAAGGAAAAACGAGCGTATTCTATTACTTCTAAAAAACAAGAGCTTTGCCTCTGATCACTGGACCATGAACCTCATTTGAAGTGTTGTTGTAAAGAACAAGATGCTGAGATGGCTGAAAATGCATCTGTGGGATTTCTTTGAGGGTGGCAAAGCCAGGGTGGAGGTTGGGTGCACCATGTCATTTCTGGGGCCTGCGGTGCTGGGCTGAGCAAGAATTCAATGAGTGCAATTCTAGAGTGACCCCAGGGCTGTTGTAATTCAAAGCAGGCGCCTGTAGGTTGCTTTAGCATGAACCTCATCCATGGGCCATCTAAAGATCTTAGGCATGCTCAGGGCTGTTTATAGACACTCAAGGCACTTTCAGAGGTAAGATTTCAGGTGAAGAGCCCTCCTGTGAAAGGGACTGATCCAGCAAGCGAAGCAGCCTAAGGCACAGCTTCCAACCAGCTCAGCTCCTGGCTGCGAGCAAGTGTTTGGGGGAGTATTCTGAGGTTAACATAAGCTATGGGAGCCAATTCACATGCTGGAAGGAGGCCCTTTGTTTGTAAGCTAAAGGATGGGACTGCCAGCAGATGTAATGCTGACGAGGGTGTAGCAGCATCTGTAATGCTTCCAGACAGAAATAGCTTCCCTGGTTGACCAAAAATGCAAAGCGAGTTCACATCTGACTGCAATGAACTGCGTGGATGTGCTCTAAAAAGCCTTCTGTGGGAGGGGAAAGATGACAGGGAGAGGAAGTGACTTGCTCCAAGTCAGCCAGTGAGTTGGGGTGATGACCTGTGAGTCTGTTTTGTTCATTTTGGAGAGAGCTGGGATTGCAAGTGGTTCTCTTTCCATGCTAAAATCCAATTGAGAGCACCTTGGAGAGAGTGGTAAGGCACAAAGAAGTTAAGGGATGTGCCCAAGGTTACCCTCACAGTAGCAGAGCTGGGAATAAAACTAAGAGCCCTGGTGTCCCCAGCTGCCACCTTTGCTTCTACCGTGTGTGAGAGCTGCAAGCCAAAAGGTAATCATAACATCTTACGTGGCTCTGGGAAGGTCAAACTTATGACAATTCTGGATATGGAACATGAGGTCTCCTCCATTGAGATACTCCATCACGAAGAAGAGATTTTCCTAGAGAATAAGGTAAGATGAACGTTAGGGGTTGGGGAAGTGGGAAATAAAGTTGTAAAAGAACACCCAGAAATCACTCAAAAAGAGGAAGGAAAAGATTACAGCCAGGGTTTTGGAGAGAAAGCAGTTCCTTTCACAAATTCCTCATTTCTGTTCTTTGTTCTCTGAGCCTGTGCTCACCCTCAGTGCTTTGATTTGTATAAACAGCCTTAGCAAACATTGTGAATCCACTTAAAAACAAGCCAGTGCCATTGCTTTTTACCAGCAGAGCTCAAGGGGATGAGTGACTCTGTAAAAGACTAAAAGGGGATGAGTGACTCTACAGTGCTTGTTTAATGGAAGGTCAGAGGGACAAGTTTACTGGGGCACTAGGTAGAAGCAAATCCCAGCAAATCCTCTGGTCCCAGCCATGGGCATCAACCATCCAGGGGAGTGATCTCAGGCTGGCGTTACCTGCATTCCCACACATCTTTTATGGGTGATCATGGGTTTGCCCTTTTCAAGTTACCAGAGACACTGGACAAATGCAGCAACCTGTTTTGACTACGTTTGATTTTAAGCCTGGGAGCTGCTCTATTAAATAAGGCAAGATTTTATGTGCTAATGGGAATACCCATGAATTAATCATATTTCTGGATGCTCATTGGGTGCTTGCATGCCAGAGAAGACTGAGAAAATATCCAGCCCTTGTTCACAATCACATGCAACCATCAGCTATTCTACCAGGGCAGTAGAAAACTCTCTTCTTGGTACATAAGAGGGATGGGGGGATCTCTGAACTGAAAAAAAAAAAAAAAAAAAAAAAAAAAAGCAAAAAATGTCACCAAGGTTTCCCTTCCAGCCCTTGGTGTATGCCATACTGATCCCCTCACTGCCTTTACCACCAGGGAGACAGCAGATTTTTTTTGATTCAAACCACTCACTTTACCTATAAAGCAGGAACTCCATTCTCTGTGCAATGAGCTATGATGCTCCAAGTTTAAACTCCTATTTCAGTAATATCAGCCTCTGTGCATAAATGCATGAATTAAATAAAATGGATGCCGTATTTTCTCTGTTTATTAAACATCTGAAGTTAGCTATCTCCGGGCTACGCTAAAGTTTATGAATATGCTCCTTTTGTTGCCTAGCACCCATCACAATTTGGGGGGGGTGGAGAGGGAAGAGATCTTTTCACATATATTTTTAACAGTTGAAGCAAAATTTTTATCCATAAAATCCAATGTAAGCATCTCTGGCAGCAAGCCAAGAGCTGGCCGTTTAAAACCAAACCAAACAACAACAAAACACACAGCGTTTGTTCTTTTCAAATAACAGCTGTCTGCTCTAATTTGTGCAATTTCTTTAGCCATCTCCTTTTAATTACAGTACTCTTATTTAAATGGAAGTCTGGCTGGAAACCCCACCTGTCATCCAACAAGCACAGGGACAGAGCTGGCCTCCCAGGGTAAGAATATATCTATTTTTTTTTTCCAGTGAACAACTGAGTGCAGGTTTTTCAGTTTGAACTTCTGGCATCTGTAGAGGTCTGTGCACACAAGTCAGCTTAAGGAGGTAAGAAGACCAAATGGAGATGGGCAATTTAGTACAGAAATGCACAGGTCTTGGATACACAAGTTCAGGAGACAGTTAAAACACTTAACTGATGTTTGTTGTGAAGATACACAGGGAGATGATGGGGTTTAGCTAACAACAAACCAGAAGCTCCATGAATCACACTGAGGCAGGAGGAGCCTCATGGGTCTTCAGATAGGCCAGATTCAGTTCAGTGGACTGGGAAGGACAACCTGGGTTTTCCTGGGAGGTTCACTGACTTTGGCTACATCTCATCACACCTTTTAAAGCATAAATTGAGGTCCACACCTAGCAGAACAAGGAGTCATGTTCTGCTTGATCATGGATTTGAGCAACCATCTAATGCACACATTTAATTGAACTGGGGACTCTTACTACATCCTTCTGCCATGATGGGAAAGAAAAAGCAGACAACATCTCAGATTAATTGCCATCCAAAGATCATTATAGGAGCTCAGCCTCTGAACTGTCTAAAGATAATGAAGCTGAAGACTACAAACCCGACTTAAAATAATTACTAATGATGTTCATGGTCTATAGGGTGTTAGGGATGCTACTTAAATGCTGTTGAAAAGAAAGATGGCATAATTCTGAGTTTTTTAACCTGAAATGGGGAGTTCCTCTTGCTTCTTACAAAGGTCCATTGTCTGGCATGGCCTATTGAGAAAAACTGCTTGAGATCAACCTTAAGTAGGCAGTTATGGGGAGCAAGATGTAATTAAGCAATGCAAGCTGCAATGAATTATTAGAGACAGCTTCCTAAGCCTGAGGTCTATGGAGCCATAGAACAGCTTAAAAATGGGAAGTGGAAAAAAACAGGCTTGAAACCACTGAAAATTTAACTGTGTGCTAGAGGGCAAAAAGGGTTAGAATGGCATGGAGGACATGTTTGTAGACAGGCTGCAACCTACACTTCCTTTTGTCCTGGGAAAGTTTTCTGATGGCTCCTTCGCAAGAGTTTGCTTCTACAAGGCTCAGAAGTCTGCTAGTACCTAGAGCTGGTGGGAGTGGGTTGAGAAGGTACGCCTGAAGGTGCAGCTGGGATGGCCAGACTGACAAGAAGATAAGATGCCCGTATCGCCTGTGATGGCCCCAGGTCAAAGGTGCTAAGCAAGAAAACATGAATGCTGTCTGTCCCTCAGTGATGAGACCTACACAGCTCTGAGGGAACCTAGGGAGGAGTCCCCCCCTTCACCCTTGCTGGCTGCCTTGCAGACAGACCACGGACAGCTTGCTGATCCCATTTGAGAGCATCCTGGGGTAGAAACACTTGAGCTAAACTTCTGATCACTGTTCCAAACTCATGGTAGAACAGAACAAGTCTGCTCTTACAGCAGAGTTTGGGGCCATCCTTTATAACCACAGAGTTCAAGGCGGACTGGAAAGGCTTTTCGTACACTCTGCAATGGGCCCTGCCCCAGGATAGTTGGCACTGCCTTGAGGACATCAATGCATCAATCCTTCCCTACAGGTAGGTCATCTTCTAGAGACCTTCTCCATTGCTGCAGAGGGAAAATGACAAACCCCTCTGTGGGAGGATGAAGTTCTGCTCCTACAGCAGACAGAACTGTACAACACGGTGCCGTACAACACAGACATATACAAGCACATATCCTGAATGCAAAATAACACGGTGCCCTGGTGAACTCCAACCCACCAGGTGCTGAAAGACTTGATTCCTGCAGGAATTTGATTTCTTGACCTATCAGTCCCTCAGTGCCTGCACTGAGCTGATCTATCTGTGGAGCCACCTGATCTCCCAAGGACACGGCAAGGAAGGAGTTAAACCAACCTGCTTCTGTTCTGCATGCAACTGTGAGAATGAATAGTCACCATCAGAAATGCTTTCAACTTTATAAACAATGAGTACAAAGCAGGCAGCATTTAAATCAATCTTTTGAAGGTACATCCTAGAACAGGCTCTTAAAATCCTCAAAGCAGCTGGAAGCCCTCCAGAGCACTTTTCTGTGGGGACTCTCAGATTTTGTTTTCTTTGCATTTGAAAGCACTTGCACACATACAAATATACTATTTAACACCATTTACTGCAGAGCAAAATTCTTCTTCCCAGGGCTCCCAGGAGGATGAATATTGGAATAATTAATGTTGCAGGACAGTGTAGGGTTACCCTTATTAGAGCAGTTGCCCTAGCAAATGGCTGCCTGAGGATAAGGCTCCTCAGGGCAGACTAAGTGCCCTAACTCCACTGCATGCCTATTGAATTAGATTGGCCCTAGCAAGAGAAAGGTTTGACATGATGTAGCTCCTGCAGCTCCTGCAGCTGCTTCTCTCACATTTTCTGGCAGCCCTCCTGGATGGTCTCTCCCCTGCCACTGAGCCCCAGATGTCTGACTCCAAAGGGTGCTGTGACCTGGGCTCCCATCCCAGCAAGCTGCAGGGAGATGGGGACACCAGAAGAGGTTGTGACACTGTGCTGCAGAAAAGCAGTCCTGCATAGGTTCAGTCTCTAGGATTTAATTAAATAGGAAACGTAATAGTCACATCCAAAACACCTATTGAATCCCCAGTCCATGCTGTTCATGAACCATGCCTGCACATTGGATTGCTAAGTGTCACTGGCTACAACCACGCTGAGGAGCACCCTAACAAGTCAACCCTCTGGGTGCTCATCCATGTTTTGGATCTATTTTATTTCATGGGATAAATGATGATAATCTCTCTCCCCTTCTCCACCACATCACCCAGTGACTGTTGCTGTCTCATTCACAGAATGCTATCCCGTAGGAAAGCAAGCAATGCACAAGCTCCCCGTCGCATCTGCTCCCACGAGGAACAGCTAATTCAGGGTCGCTCCTTGCTAGTACGTGACCAAGAGACGTATTGACCTTGCTATTTTCATCATCTGGATTAGCAATGCCAAATTTTTACAGATTAAAACAACCCCAGGTTTAATTTTGTTCTCTGGTCTAAAGACTTTGCTTCTCTTTCTCCCTGTGTAGTATCAGTCTACCTTCTGGAGATGGCAGCATTTCTTTCAGCTGTCAGATAATTCAGCCCCATTCCTCGTCTCATTATTTCTTTTTTGTTCTAGTCTCTGCACTGCCAGCATTTTTGACTGCACACTAAACTGCTATTTGGGATGCTTAGTTTTATGTGGCCATCTACTTACTATTAGGATTTTGAATATCTTTATATACAGATATAAAGATATATAGGTATACATAAGGGTGCAGACATGGCTGGCAATAGCTCCTTTCACTCAAGTTCTGGTATGCCAGGACCCTTCTTCATGGCTTAGAGCAAACAGAGTACATCGCTTGCAGCGGTAAACTGAGTCACTGTCAGCCCTGTCTTGCAAGAGAAAGTGGCTTCTCCAATCAGTATTGGGTGGGAGCTTGGAAAGAGACTGATTTTCTCAGTCTGGATACAAATTTCTGTGAAAATTAGGGAGATAAAAAAAATTTCCAGACCAAATACTAAGTAAAAAGTAACAAACTTCATGAAAGCCTGAATATTTTGTCAGCTGAAAAATAGGGAGAAAAAATAATGGTTTTATTTTAAGAAGTTGACTCTTTTCAGGACAAAGAACTGAGCGGCTACACTGCAGGCTTTTAGAAACCTCAGTCAAAGCTGAATGTTTTGGGGACCAGTTTTCCTCAGATCTGGGCAACAGGAAGGCAATTAGAATATGTATATTTAATGGATTGATCAGCTATCACTTAAAAGCCCCTGTCTGTGAGCTGCCCCCCTCTTTTCCTTGCCAAGACAGTCCACCTCCTCCCTCCATATAGGCAGACACCACCTAGAAGTGTCTTTTAAATACTTCAGATTTTTGATGTTACAGTTACAGCTGCTCACATGTACTTTGGCAGAATCGTGCTGAAATCCCAAAGCTCTGAGATGCTGCTATTTGTACTGAACCATGTTGAAATTCTGGCCAGGATCGACCAAGACCTTGCCAGTTTTCCTGCCTGCTTTGCAGGTTGCAAGACGTAAGATCCCCAAAGCCTCTCTAAACTTCCCAGTTTTTCCCCAGCTTTTCCATCAACTGGCTAAAATTGGCTGACGAGACCTGAATCAGAAATTTCCAAGATGACTTATCCCCAACAAAGGGCCAGGAAGAAACCTTGAACCTTCAAGATCTTGTCTCCAAAATGGCTGAACACCAAAGCTGGTGATGGTTTGTGCATGGGAAAAATCACTGCCTGACTGTGTACTCTCTTCTCCAGCCTACCTTGCTGGTCAGTGCCAAAATCAAGATGCTGGTTAGAAAGATATCTCGTCTGACCTCACAGGACATCTCATCTTGTGATGAGGACTTTTCAGAGGGTCTGTGGCACAGCCAGGCAATGAGAATAAACATCCAGTGGGTTCTATACACACAAGGGTCAAACCCACATGCTTTGATTCATGTCAGATAATTCAGCCCTGTTTCTTTAATGGCAAGACAAAGAGAGGATAAAGCCAAAATTGCCCTTGGAAAATTCTGCAGGAATTATAATTTCATCTGAGGAGACATTTTGATGAGAACCGCCTGGAAATGCTCACGTAAAACACTTCAAAGTCTAAGAATTTGTAAATTAAGACCACACTATTTATTTACAATACTTTTCTCCCCCCGACAATGTAAGAGATTTTAAAGTCAGTATGAAGTATATTAAAACAACAGAGCATGTGAAAATGTCTCACCACTAGGATTTTTGAAAGATATAATATGCCTGTACAGCAGAATAGAAATGTTTCTGTAACATTTGCTTCTAAATTACAATAAAGATTACTTATGTTCTGGGTTGAGATAGTCTTTTATGTTGCTATTTTGTACTACCAGCCAAAAACCTATGGGTTTAATTTGCATTTAGGTAAAGAGTGTGAATAAAAAAGCCTGATCAATGAAGTAAAGAAACAGTTAGAAATGAAAGTGACTTTCAAAAAGGGAAAGACTATTCTTATCACAGAGTGTTAGTGAAATGTAAAAAGAAGAATAAGTTGCAAGCACTGGAGTGCTATTCACTGTGTTTAGACATTAACATTTTTGGGATATTGAAGAATCATAAACATGGCTTTCCTTCTCGTTAACATAACAGTGTCTCTTTAAATGTAATAAAACAGAACAACTCTCTGAGCTTGCTGTTAAAATTCACACCATATAATTATGTCAGCTGAATATTGGGATGCAAAGACGACTGAAGCAAAGTAAAAGAGTCAAGTTCAAAAACAGATTGAAAAAAAATATAAAACAACAACATGTGTTTGTTCTAATGCAGCAAAACTTGGCAGGTATTCTGAGTTCTGAAAACACTGATCATTCAGCCTCCATAGGAATAAAAAGGGGCACTAGGTGCCTGGTGCCTACAAAATCCTGTCTGAAGGGCTGTCAGGTTTTATATCTTTGAGCATGCACTGATTACCTGGGTTGAGGCCAGGAAGAAACTCAACCTAGAGCTCAGAGAACTGTCAACAGATTATATGATTTTATTTTTTTATTTTTTTTATTTTTTCCCTCTGGGGACACGGGGACTGTGGAGGCTCTTTTTTCATTGTAGGAATTTTCCTGTTTTCACTGTCCTTTATGGAGGCTTCAGTACCCGAAGCAGTTCAGAAACGTTGCAAACCAAAGCACTGGGGATTCAGAAAGGCACTGACACATGCATTTCTGTTTGAAACTACTTATCTGTCCAGTGGAGCCTTCCAAAGAAAAGAAGTTTTCGATATTAAAGTCCAGAGAAGGGCCTTAAACAGCATTGCCCTGGCTTCTAAAATGATTGCTCTATAAGATATTACGAATGAACCATGCTGTCCACTGAACTGTGAAAGACAGTCCATGGCTTGTCACAGCTCTCCTGTTCTGAATGACTCTCACGTGTTGAGTGAGCACTGCTTGGCTTGCAAAGGTCAGAGGAGAAAAACGTAAGCCAGAAATCAATCATAGCCCAGAGCAGCTTTGGCCTGGACAGACACCTTCCAGCTTCTGTGTTTGTGAACTTGAGGGCAAAACGGAGAGATCCAATATTTTTAATGTGGCAATGTTGACTCGGAATGAGATGAATGGAGATTCTATATATCAAGAGGGCAATTCTTGATAGGAAGATCAGGAAAAGATCACTTGGGAAAAGATCACAAGGCACCCACAAATTTTGCAGGCACTCCCTGCTTTTCCACCCTGAAGATTTTCCTTGACTCAGCCCCAGCTGGAAGCACAGCCCTCCCCAAACAGTCAGAAAATCCTACCCGGCTCCTGGCTTGACCCCGTTTGGTTGTCATATTCTTGCTGTGGTCTCATGAGGCAAATGGACTTTTGCAGGTGTGCTTAACAAAAAACAAAACTGCAAGTCACCCATTCTACATCTAACCCTAACCTGTCCTCCGGACTGGGGTTGCACCAAGCTGGATTGCAGAAAACAGGGCTCAGTTGCTGCATGCAAGGGTTGTGTATCAGCCACTGGTATCAGCCAGCCACCCCTTGGGCACCTGGAGTTACCACCAGCCCAAGCATTTCTCCCTGGAGTATAGTTCCCTCATAAAGCTGTGATAGTGGTGAATATTTTGTATTTTTTAATTAAATCTTGATTTTCCTTGCTTTGTTGGAAAAATTTAATTTTTCCACTAAAATCTAGGGGAAGAAAAGGGAATTAATTCGTTCCCTCTCCAGGCAAGGATCAATTCCTGGGACCTGCTGTCTTCTTCACCAACAGCCCCAAAGGGGTTAAACACAAATGCCTGGGTTCGGTGTCACACTCCTTACGGCATTTCCCAGACATTCTGTGCTATAAATTTAATCTGTCTTTAAACAGGTGCCACATCTCTTAGGCAACTGGGGTATATGGCAGAGGTTATATTTTCCTGACCCTGCAGAAGCAGCGAGCTGCTCGCTGAGCAGGTCCTAACCTCACACTCAGCAGTAATTTGTGTCACTAAATCCTGGGGATGAGCAAGAGCTGGGAGCACCCTAGCAAAACCCTGAAAAAGCAGCCTTGTGAGAGTGATGTTGCTCTGAATTTGAGCTCTGGGATAGCAAATGTTTATCAGGAATTGTTTGGGTAGCTTAGACAGACAAACAGTCTCTCAGATTTCCTTCCATCATTTTTTTTTCTATTCCAATGTGTGTGCTTCAGCACTAAGATGATTGGCTGTGGCTGTAGAAAAGGCTTTGGAAAGATAATCAGTTTGTGATTCATTGTCATTTAGGTTAACATGGGGCAGGTAGGCAAAATTTCTGGGGCAACTTTCTGAGTGGTTAATCTGGAGATCCCTTCTCTTAGCACCTCTTCCTGTCCAAGCTATTTCCTAACATCTAACAGACTTAAGCACTTCACCAAGTTTCCCTATCTCAGCCAAGCATCCTCATCTCATGGAGGAAGGTGACAGATCCTTGTCTTACCTTGGTCTGGAACGTACAGAAGACGTGAGTGAGGAACGGGTGCTCCCAAGCTAAGGAGAGGACTCTCTTCTCCACCATCGTGCATTCAACGTCATCATCCATCAGCACCACATCCTTCTTCAGGGCTTTCACGGCAAAATACTGGTCTGTGCTCTTCAGCTCAGCAAGGAACACCTAGGATGGAAAGAGCTCCTCAGAAAGACCAACATTCTTCTCTTAGCTGGCAACACAGCCATGGGAGCTGAGCGAGATGGGTTGAAATGCAGCACTGAGCAGAACATTTTGCATGGGTAAACACCTCTGAGGGATTCATGAGGGCAGACCTTAAAAAGGTTAATATTTAAGTCTGGATTCTGTTATTAAGACTGTGTGGTCTTTGAGCTTGTTCCCTACATACAGAACAGTTAGGACTCTGGGGAAAAATGAGTAGGTTTTGGTAATTACAAGATCATGGGCTACATGCTCATGTGGACAGGACTTGTCGGAGAGCTGAGCACTTCTGACAACAGAAACCAACTTTATGCAAATGCTCATGAGATACATTTCCTGTTTTCTGACTTTAAATAACAAATCATAAAATTTTGCTTTGTCAACATGTGAAATGCAAATACCCTGCATCAGATCCTCAGTAGGTGTAAACTGGTGTCCACCAGTAGTAGTTCCTCCCTGTTAGCAGGAAGTCTGAGCAGAAAAACTGGGCCCCCTGTGCTTCTGCAGGACTTCTCTGAGAAGAGCAAAATGCACCACAGAGGAGACATCACTCTCCCTATTTTCTGTGGGCAGAGAAACAGAGGTGAAACAGCAGGAAAGGGATTTCTAGAGACCACAAAGCAAGGCAGACTCTGCTGGAAGGCAGTGCCAGTCCTGACATTGATGCTAACAGCCTGTCAGCAGTTTCCCATAGACTGAAGAAATATCTAAGATTCATCAGAGAGACCTTTGAAATTCTCTACCAGACACTATTTACTGAACAGGCTCAGATGTTTTTTAACCCTGACAAAGATTTTATTTACCTTTTTGGCTACTGTTATATTTCATTTTGCTGCAGTAGACAGAGCCTAGAGCCTCCCTCTGTCTCTGCAGTGAATGGCCAGAAATGCTCACAGTGCAGATGCTGCAGGGACCCTTTTAACCCTTCTTGCTGCGCAGGGCACTGCTCTCCCAGGCAAACTGGGGAGCATAATATGTATGTGACTCATGCTGTGACTTCCAAGGCACAGGTAGGCAATATTAGACTTGATGCAGAGGGAGATTGCTCATGGATATGGCCCTCAACCTCCCCAGGTCCATGCAGAACTGGAGGGATCCCTCAGGCGTGGAGATCTGCACACCCCGTCTCCTCTTATGGGGAAGTGAATCTCACTCCAAATAGATCAGAGCACTGGGAGTGATACCTACACAGGAAACTTGTGGGTGAGGTTTGTTGCAGAAAGGCATGAACTAGCCCATCCTCTCCACACCCACATGGTGCATAGCAGAGAAACACAGATGCTCACAAGGTTAGAGAGTCCATGTTATCACAGGGTCCTGAAGCAAGGTGCAGAATCTGCTTCTGTGGAGATGCTCAGGACTCAACTAGATAAGCTCCTGAGTAAGCTCATCTGAGGAGACCTGTTTTGGGCAGGGGGCTGGACTAGATGACCTACAGAGGTCTCTTCCTTCCAATGTAAATGCTTCTATCACATCTATGTTCTAAAGTCCAGGTTAGTTTGGGCTGTGGAGTTTGGGGTATTGTGACTTAGCTCTAATTCAGATGTCTCAGCTCTGCTTCACACACAAAATGTAGACATGCCAAGTGTTTTGAAGCATGGAAAGCCAATACAGCAAACATCTCTCCAGTTTAAGAACTGGCTGCAGCAATTGCTCCAACTCAGCAGGCAAAAAGCAGGCCTTCTTTAAGGCAGCTTCCACCTTGGAAAGGCTTGGGATTTGAGCAATGTGATACATAACGATTCTTTTTCTCCTTATATGTGAAAACAAAATGAAGAGTTCCTCTGAAATTATTTTATGCAGCTCTGCGCTGGCACTCAATAACATGAGTCCCCTTCCAGGGGACATCTGCAAGAAGGAGGAACAATCCACCATTCATCAAGATTAATGAAACTACCGAAAACAGGTGGCTCTTTTTTCAAAAGTACACATTCTTGGCTGTTGCCAAATTTGCGTTATGCTCCAGCACAGATCAGAGCTGGGAAAGAGAAATCAGCGTTCCCAGCTGGGACCTGCTGCTCTGGAGAAGGGAGGTGATTCCCACTCACCTTTCTGGCTCATGCTTCTGCCTCCCACCAAGGTGGCTTGGCTAAACTGGTGGGATTAGCTGCATGAGTGGGGACAACTTCCTCACCAGCTCTCTGTGGATGCCCAGGGCCTAACAACCTGCACAGAAGGAGTCAATTCTCTCCTCTCCTATCATGGGTGCTCATGAGAGAGCAACTAATGGGGCAGAGGAATGGGTGAGGAGAAGACTGGGTTCAAGACTCAGCCATGCTGGAGCAAGGGTTCTTTGTGGGCATAGAGATGTTTGTTTTTCCAAAGTGGCCTTGAAACCTCATGTTATTTAGCATCATAATAAGCAATATGCACACCTGTGCAGTGGCTTTGCAGTCTCCTAATGCTTACCTTGCCAAAACTGCCCTTCCCCAGCATCTTGTGCAGGACAAAATCTTCAATGGTTAGTTTTAGCTGCACTTGGTCCTCTTGCTGTACCTGGCGCTGCTCTCCTCCCAGGTCCGATTCTGTTAGAGACTCTCCCTTCCCTGTGCCCTCCACTGGAATCTCCCAGGAGATGCCCTGTGGCTCTGCAATACACATCAAAGCATTCAAAGAAACTCCTGGAAGTATGGAGAAAATCCCCAGAATACTTATAAGGTATTTTGAATAGAATTTTAAAAAGGTCTTTTCAAACACATGGTAATGTGGTGGCCGTGTTAGGTGAGTAGGTTGTCTCTGCTCTCACATTGCCTTCTCTCCAGGGGAATTTTTACTCCAGTGTAACTCAACCTTCTTTGGTGGCATTACTCCTGCTTTACAAACCTCTTCATCTGTCTTTCTGCTTCATAGCAGCAAAGCATGAACAAACCCTTCATTTCTGGCAGCCTGTGTTCTTCATTCCTTCCTGCTGGTTGCTGGTATGATGAGGTGATTTCTTCTAAGACCTCTTCAAGGCCCTTGGCAAAACTAGCATGTGAAACAGATGGGAGGGACAGCATCTTCATATTGGGTCCCTGCTCTGGTTGTGATGTTCTGATCAAATACTCCAGCTGTTCTGGAGTGGGATTACTTAGAGTTTCTTCAATACTCCATTCACTTGGATGTACATGAACTTCTAAAAGGGTCTGTCCCTTACTGGATTTATCCCACACACTCAAATGCACACTTGTACTGTCCTAAATCACTGACCAGCAAGAACACTACTCATCAGACAAACAGACTTATACGTAAACCAGATGTGAATCCATTTGGGCTTTACTATTCACATCAACATCATCAGTTCTACTTACAACCCACAGAAAATAAGAATAGATGGGGACATCATTAATTTTCTCTCAGGGGTCTAACAGCATATATGGTACCAAAAACAGCCTCTGAGTCTTGATAGCCTGGATCAAACCCAGAGTGCTTGTGTAAGGTAGCTCTGACATGCTTTAGCCTGTGCCATCTGACTTTTTCTCTAGTTTCTGTTCCTGAGTGGTTTCAGGATGTTAACTCCACACAGGGCAGTACTTGCATTGAGAAAGACGATGATGGTGAGCTTGAGCTTTATTTAGGATTAGGGCTGAGGACCTACTGTGTTAATCCTTCCTTGTTTTAAGTATTGATTCACCTGTACTTCTCCTTTTTTTCCTCCCCTTTCTGGTATTTTAAAGCTTGTGGGAGCCTGCAAAAACATTGTTATCAGTACCATCATAGGTCTGATGCACTTTCAGTGTGGTGCTTGGAGGTCACCATAAACCATGAAGCAGGTCCTGAAAAGACCTTCTATGTGGGACACATAAGTCTTGTGAAAGAAAAGTGACATTTCTGATCCCAAAATCTAGAGTTCTGTGACTTGATTATAAAGCAGACAGACAAGGGATCTTCCTAGGAGTGTAATTTTCGTTGGGTGAATGAAGTGGGGATCTGTCAATGTTTTTCAAAGGGACTGGATGTCAACCTCTACCCACAAAACAGAAGTCAGAAAGAGAATTAGCCATCGTGATCAGACTGTCTCCCATCCTCCTGTTTCAAGCTTGAATTCTCTTTAAATTTGTCATATATTATGGTCAATGAGTCCCAGGAGAAGAATAAACACATTATTGCCAGTGCAGGTAAGAGTTATGCTGAAGTACTGGATCAGAAGGAGAGTTTAGGGGCTAGCTGGATGAGTAGTGGTTGGTGTCTTATGTTGCTAGAGGCTGGGATGGCACAGTGAAAGTAAAGGTTTACAAAGAAGAAAGGAACCAGGCTGAGATCTAGGGTCTCTGCCTAGCCTGTATGACTTGGAAAGAGCTGTAGAAATCCAGGGATGAGAAAGGATATCACAGAATCACAGAATCCTTTAGGTTGGAAGAGACCTCCAAGATCACATAGTCCAACCTCTGAAATGTCTGATACGTCTTGCTCTAGGTGGGAAAGATGAAAGATTCACTGGCTAATACGTTCTCTACCCTTGCAACACCCACCAAAGTGTGTACAATAGAAAAAAAAAAAAAAAAAAAAAAAGCCCTCTGTACCATACCACTAGGGGAAACTACCTTTTTTTCCTGTTGTAGATGTTGGCAATGCCTGAAGAGGTGTTACATCCTTCACAAGAACTGGGAGGCCGATTTCGAGAGGTCCATCTCTGGAGATCTGTTCCGTGTCACGCTGAGATCGAGCCTGGATTACAGAAAACAGAAAATGACTTTTAAGCTAAATGTCATGTTCTGAGCTTACGGACACTGCTGCTTCTTGAGTGTGACACAAGCCAAAATATAGAAGAGGTTTTTGTTTATGAGAGGAGCATATCTGTACCCAGTCTTTAGGGGTTTGATGACCTAGAAGAACCCACAACCTTCAGCAAGGTTTCTTATGTATGTGTGTTACCAGGTGTTTGTACAGACAATACTGAGATACCCTATTCTGCACAGGGGTCTGTGTCCCTGGCTATCCTCTTAAAGGACATTTTCATTAATATCCTCCTTCCTAATAGTTCTCTTTGAAGGGGAACCTGGAAAAACACTGGAGGCAGGAACATATTGCAGTCTTATCTCTGTCCACTGTCTGGATGTCATTATGAGGAACTCCTGTTCCTGGCATATTGCAGAGGGTAAGAGTTCATCTGGATTCAAGTGTGATGAGACAAAAGCATGAAAAGAAATCAAGTGAGGGCTATCAAAGCACTAAGACTCCACATACAGCTCAAGAAGTTCCCATGGCCTAAATTTCTAGAAGAATATTTGGGGAGAAGAATCTAGTGTTTGGCCTCTTCACCTTTCAATGGTGACTCAAAGAAACCCATATATAGTGCAAAGAGCTCAGACAGCTTCTGAGGCTACTCAAGAGCTGGGAGGCATCCTAACAATCCTGATTTTGAACTAGAATCTTCTCTAGAAGTTTGGGGCTTGTGACAGGTTATTTTTTCTTCTTTTAAGTTAATTTGCTGTGTTCACATAGTGTTATTTACTCGATAGTATTATCTAGGTCCTCTCTCCAAGGTCCAGGTCTCTTCAGGAGAGTTTCTGCTCTGAGGAGTTTCACATCAAACAGATCAGAAAGACACAGGAGAAACCGCTGAATGACAACCGCAGAGCAAGGTCATGACACCAAAGGAACCAAACCAAGTTCCTCTCCCTGTTTCTTGGACCTTATTACACAACTTGAGCTACAAACATAATGTAACTACAGCTGTACGGAATCAGAGTCCATCCAGGTCATGTCCTGTCAGTGACAGGCATCAAGCAGGCACCCTGTAAAGATGTAAGGAGAGTGTAAGCATGCCAGGGCAGCTCCTCAAATGAGCTGTCTATCTTCCTAGCTCAAATGAGCTGCCTATCTCCCTATCTCCAGAGATATGTGGCTCAGAGAATTGCTGATTCAAAGACAATGCTTTTCCATTAACATAATTAGCCTGTCTTCTATTAAGAGAAGCTGAGAGAGCTGGGGGTGCTCAGCCTGGAGAAGAGAAGGCTCCGGGGAGACCTCTTAGTGTCCTGCCAGGGCATGAAGAGGCTGCAGGAGAGCTGGGGAGGGACTCTGCGTCAGGGGGTGAAGGCATAGGACGGGGGGAATGGCTTTAAACTAAAAGAAGGTAGATTTAGACAAGGTATTAGGAGGAAATTCTTCACTCAGAGCATGGTGAGGCCCTGGCCCAAGTTGTCCAGAGGAGCTGTGGCTGCCCCATCCCTGGCAGTGCCCAAGGCCAGGCTGGATGGGGTTTTGAGCAACCTGATCAGGTGGGAGGTGTTCCTGGCCATGGCATGGGGGTTGGAATTAGATGGGCTTTAAGGTCCCTTCCAACCCAAACTATTCAATTATTCTATGAATTTAATTCTGAATTTAATTAAAATTAATTCTGAATGGATTTCTCTTCCATGAACACTGGAAGTTGTCACTTAAACCCATGAAAAAATTTGGCCTCCAAAAGATGCTGAGGTGAGTTTAGCTACCATGAAGAACCCATTTTTCATTCTCTTTTTTGAACTAGCTACCCACAGTGCTCCACTCAATGCCTTTATTTCTTGCACTGAAACAAACATGGAACAATTGATCCTTCATTCTGCAGGTCACTCATGGATTGAAGTACATACCTGTTGGGTGCTCTCTATCATTGCCAGAGCTTCAGCCATTAGTTTCTGGTTAACTCCACAAAGGTTTGCTACTTTTGTCTGGCACTTGTGATGGACGTTCATGTCACATGCTGAAAGAAAGAACAGAAGTGTCAGGACAACGGAAGGTTGCTGGGGTATAAAGGATTTAACTTCAGGCTGGGGAGGAATGTGCTGCTGTTGGTTAACAGCAAAGACCAACCACATAAACACCTCAAAGCCTGGGCTCCACAGCATCATTTATGTCTCATTAGACTGCACTCATGTTGCTTTTTGGTTAGTCTCCAGAGATGAGGAGATTTTTATAATTGCTTCTGGGCATTTTCACATCCATCAGCCTTGGCAACTACTTGGCAACTACAGACTACCAAAACTCTACAATGCATTTCAGCTCAGAGATAACTGTGGTCATAGAACAGTATCTCCCTTTTGGCATAGATCATGAAGGGCAAGTGTCTTGGGTCTGTCTGATAGTGAAAAAGGCACATAGGAAGTTGATTCTAGGAGTGAGTTTGGAAGATCAGAGGTGGGCACTGATATATTCCTTTGTCTCTCTAGGAAGTCACTCTTCAGCCTCGTGGACCACATGTCCTTCTATAGATCCTCCTTGAAGGATGGTCCTCTTGACCACACCTTCACCATCCCTGACACCACCTCATCCAGGTTTCAGAGAGAAATATAAGAAATTAGGTTTGGCTCTTTAGATTGCAACTCTCTAAGGACAACAGCCTGCTCCCATACTCTGCCCGTGCCACATACACCAGGGACTCACCATCACACTTCAGTCCTTGCCGTGCAAGGCCCCAGAGCAGCGTGCCACAGTGCTCACAGAACGTAGGGCTCTTGTAGTTGTAGACTTTGAAGCGGTGAGGCACGTCAATCTTGAACCTCTCCTTGTGGAACTGTAATAGAAAAGCCACGTTGCCAATTCACTTCTCTCTTCCTCGGCTCTGCATGAACATTCAACAGCCCCCAGCCTTGTACCAAAGAAGGTGGGGTATTTACTGCTGCTTTATTCTTGGGTATGAACATGACAAAGAAACTAACATTCAGATACACAAAGCCAAATTTTCATATGTAATATCTGTCCAATTCACTGGAAGTTGGGTAATTTAATCCTTGGGGTTGATTTATCTGATCAGGTAGCTGTCTGCATCTCAGCTACTCACCCAGACTCCCTAATGCTCAATGGAAAAAAAACAGGTTGTTCAAAAAAAGATTCACCTCATCCTGAAAATGGATGTCTACATTTGTTGCCATGAATCACTCCTTAGAAAAGCCTATTTTTTTTAATTTTGGTATATAGGGACTTAAATGTGATGACAAAGCTGGATACATTTACTCTGGAGGTGTCAGAAGATAGGTGAGCTGATTCTCATCTCTAAGGACTGTAAAAAGATAACAAGTACCAGGGACTGGAGAAAAACATAAGCTGTAGAACACAATTAAGAAAAAGGTAATATCAAGAATATAAACACCACTTTTTCCCACCAAAAAGAAGTTTCATTATAAACTGATATAAGAAAAATAAAGTAAATAACATTGGAGATGTTAGATCTTCTGCTAATGGTTTGGAAATCTCAGATGACACAGACTGGGATGTTAAAGTACTGCTCTGAAAATTCAGTATGACATCCTGCATAACACTGGATAGTGAAGAATTTCCTCTAGTAATTCCCCACCTCATGTCCGTGGCTTTTCCCTGAGCTATACTTCATACATTAGGAAAACGTCAGTCCTGATTCAGTGACTGCTTATTCAGTGGCAGATTTGAGTAAATCACAAGTAGGAGGTAATGAAACCACTGGGCATACAAAAAACAAAGGATGCAGATCAGATCACAGAGATTTTAGTTCAGTAGCATGCTTTGCTTCGTATGAAGTTCTTTTATAGCAACACAGGAGAGATATGAATGACACTCAAGTGTTTTAAAAGCAACCAAATAGTAATACATACCATTGTTTCTCTGCTATTGACTGCTGATCCTGTACACTTGGCTATTACTTTATCAATGCACTTCTTATGAATGGCAGCGTTACACTCTGAAAGAACAAATGTGTCATAGCATTCATGAAAAAATCCCTGAAGAAAAGACCAGGTAAATAATGATAGTCACAAAAACAAAACAAAACAAAACAAGAACAAAAAAGAATACACAAAACAACAACAAAAACAAACACAAAAACTTACGTCTGCATTGATAGCCTTGTTTATTCAGACCCCTGAAATAAACAGAGAAATGGTTAATTCTGAATTTTCTGAAATTTCCAAATTGCTTCTGCATTTGAATGAAAAGCAACACTTATGAAAGAAACAGAATAAAACAGTCTTGCTTTTTATCCATCTTTACTGAGTTTCTCTAATCTAACTATCTTAATTCACTCTAACTGCTGGAAACTGGTTTTCACAGCCCTTCCAGTCCATAGTTACATATTGAATTTTGCAATATCTAAATGGCAAACTAGGCTGATTAGAAACATCCATGCATTTGGCCAAATAAAAAAGTATTTGTAACAATAATACACTAAAAATGAAAGGAATGTTCACAGCTGGAATTATAACTGTGAACCACATCCTTGAAGTGATGCAATAACTCCTACATGCAGGATGCCAAGCCTCCAGTCCTGCTGACAGCAGGAACACAGATATTCACTAAAGAAGCAGAGCTGCTCCTTCAAGTTGAAAGGGGAAAATGTGCACAGATCTATTTTCATTTACCAGACAAACTCATGACAAACGGAGCAGAAGGTAGGTTGTGGAAAGAAGGTGGCTGTGAACTCGTGACACTTGACATTATGGATTTTGGCCTGTTTGATGGCTCCCCTGCGCTGATGCAAGGAGAAAAAGCCTTCGGTCTCACAGTCAGCTAGGTTCTTTGCATCTGAAAGGAAGCAGAAGATTTGTTAGGGTTATACTGTCCTGGTCAGGCACCTTGAGAGAATGGAGCTGCCAAAAATACTAACTGACTGAAGCTGATGATTCACTCATGGGAATTAATATTTTAAGGAAATACTGCTTTCTGAAATCCACACAAGACTTGTATGGATGTTTTTATCTACCACTCCTACAGGGACACTAAAATGACTTCAAACTGAGGATTTTAAGCTCCCTTGAATATTCATAATGCTATTTTGAAATATAGACCAGAAATTTCCCAAGGAGAGGTAATTTGCAGCTAAATATTACATTTGAACTTTATATAGCACTGAAGAACAATAAAAAAAAGATAAAATACGTAAGAATATCTATGTATAAATGCACACACGCATAGATAGATGGGTAGATATGTGGATACTGAACTGAAACGTGGGTATTTAACTGAATCTTTAATGTGTGCATGTATATGGTTGCGAGTAAACATTTATGTATGTTCTTATTATATTCTTTTTGTTGTTGTTGTTGTTATTTTTCCATGCCAACAGTTGCTTTGCTGTTTCCTGTGTGCATGTCATTATTCACAGTTCACATTTAAACTTTTAAGAACAGAAAACACACCAACTCTGGCTAGTCATGCATATATGCACGTGCACTTAGGTACATGCTCATGTCTACAAATCTTGATATGCACACAATATCTAACTCTCAATTTCTGTCTTGATTTAGTCATGCATTACACAGCAAATTACTTAGATCTTCTGTGGAAACTGCCCCCCCGACTGATCTGATGATGATCCTGCTATTTGTAATACAAACGCAATTTGCATTTTTTATGCTTTGGACTCTCCAATCCTTTATAACACACAAGGAGGCAACAAGAATCTATTCTAAAATTTAAATTCTATTTAAAATAAAGTTGGGAATGGATAAGGAGAATATTGGTATACACATTCTATTAGCTGCTTTCACTACTTCTGTGATTCTGGAAATGGAAGGTCCTTGTAGATATCTACAACCTATAGCTTCACCCCACATCCATGAAAGACTGCAAGAACTTTGGCATCAAAGACAGGAGATCATGACTGACCATTTTGATTGCAACCCATTTCTTTCAACAAAGCAAATCAATTTCCCATGGAAATTGAGCTCAGCAGATGACATCCAGTTCTGAGTGAAGGCACCTAAACAAAGGTACGTCCTGTGCAGGGTGACTGAGCCCCTGCTATGTCCCTGGAGGTCCAGCTGGTGCAGGCAATGGAGCCTAGCAAATGACTCAGCTCACCATGCAACAGACACCTGCATCTGATCGGATGAATCACTCTCTATGTTCTTTTCCTGTTTTGCCTAGATTGCTCTTGTTCTTAGGCTCCCAACTCATGTGTATTTAGGTGTTGTCAGCTGTAAAACATAACCCATCTTTTATGACTGCACTATCATGCACACCATGGTACATATTGTATGCATACATACATGTGCAATGATTTCAGAGGGAGTGTATTCCCTAGGTATCTATTCCATCTTACCTTGTATAATAAGAAAAATATACTGTTTCAGTGACAAAACTACCAGAAATTTGCCTTGCAAATCACAGATGAACAGTCAGTCTTCACCCCCACCGTGCGATAGTAATTGCTTTTCTGTGGTGTTCATTTCAAAACATTATGATAGTTCCTAAGAATAAATCAGTAATAAAGTATGCTCTGCTTTCAGTGAAGACACCATATCTGCACCACGTAACCAGAAATCACATCTATCAATTAGCAAATAAAATCACTTGCCACTGATTTCCAGGAAGTATCTTGCGTTCATCAGCATTCGCCCTTGAGGTTTCAGTTCTAGCTGGTTGTGATAAGTGAAAAAAAAAAGAGAGAAAAAAAGACAAGTGTGATAGTTAAACAGACATTCAAAGAAACAACTGTAACTTCAGATGGCTCAAGCTATCTCCATTTCCCAGTGGGAACTGATGAATGTCAATGAATACTAATAGTTGAGTTGTTCATACTGATGTGGGGGTATATGGTGAGTGGGGAGCAACCAATCAATCACCTCTTATCAGACTCTCAGAGTTGCACGACTGAACAGATAAAAGTGACTAAAACAGAAATTATAAGCAAGTTTTTAAACAGCAGGTCAGGACCAGCATGTCTATAGAGAAAACTTGTCATTCCCAGTGGATTATACTAGAGTGAAGTCCTCTAAAAATCCAGCCAACTTCAGACAGGTGCTAAAAGAACACTGAAATCTCTGAAACCTTTAGAAACTTGTGTCTGCAATTCTAACTTTCATTAGTCAATGTGAGTGATACTATAAACTTTCTCAGGGATTTTTTAGGTCTTCCTACTGGACGCACCTATCCAAACCTTCATCCATATGTGCCTTTTTAAAATCTGGGTCCACTTGTCTAGGAAGCAGAAATTCAAGGATTTCTTCAGGCTGAAAGCTACAGCAGTGTCTTCCCCACCCACCTCCAGCACAGTCTGAGCTGGGCTACCTCTCTACGCTCTGGGTGAAGCAGTGATATTGTACAGAAAAGTGAGAAAAAAAAAAAAATCATTCCCATCCTAATCTTTGATGTATGGGATATCTGGGACCAACCTCCTTAGGTCATAACTTGTATCTGGGAGTGAGTGAAGACCTCAGGAGATGCTCCCAGGCTGGGAAAAAACAGGACTGTAGTCTCCCTATTTTATTTGATGTCAGATTAGTTACTCTTGCTACAAACAATATGTACTCTGCCTACATTCCTCCTCTCCACAACACTACAGCCTCCCAAACCTTTGAAGCGTTGGGTTGAAGTTGGAGTGATGCTGAGCAAGGCCTTCCAGTTTTCAATTTCAACCTTAAGTATCTTAATTCCTTCCAAGTCTTGTGTTAAAAGTGCAATTCTCTACCAAATCATGCCCTTAAGTCTTTTAAGGCCTTTTTGACATTTCTACTCACTGCTTAACTCAAGCAGCTTAACTTGATAACTGGCAGGAAAAACAAAACAATTCCAGGAAATCAGTTTCTCTCCAAATGTCTTTCCACTTTTAAGGTATTCATGACATGGCTCCTGAATACTACATGTTAAAGACTGTTATCAGCAGCTTTCTTGCTTGGACTGTCAGGGAATACAACCTTACATTTAGCATCCTTATGAAGACTGATACTTCAAATTTACTCCACTGTAACACCAGTGATTTTAAAGGAGTTCCTCTGGCATAATTCTGATGTCAGGTAGCTGTGAATCAGTTATGTGATATTCGATTAAATTTTTAAAGCTGTTTCCCTAGAGCACATAAAATAATTCACATTTAGCCACTTAAATTACCATTTGTCCCCAGTGGGTTCCTTAAGCAAAAACTAATACATGGGCACAGCTCACATGAACCAGAATCTTTGCTAATAGATAGAATATGTTTCAATATAACAGTAGTGGGTAATACGAATGTGCTGTACTCCTTTTTTTTTGTGATATGCATGGAGGTCTTTCCCTCAAGATAAAACCAAGCAGACTCAAAACATTATTCCTCAGCTTACAATCACATGCTGCAAGAGGAGATAGCGAAGCTCACCCATATTTCTGTCTTCCCATTGCTCTTTTTACACCTCTCCGCCAGCACCTTGAGTTCCACTGTGGTCTCTGAGACCATTTCGGCACTTTTGTCCTTGACGACTATGTGCATGACCCTGCCGTTGTTGATGTGGGCATCGAAAGTGCTGTTCCACGGTGGGTACATGGTGGGCTTCTTCTGCACGTACACTTGGCCATTTTCTGTCAACAAGAAGCGGTTTGGATTAACTAGATTTTAATCTCATCTGGATCAAGGCCATCACTCTACAATCCCTGAGGCATTTACATACTTTAAGGTCTACTGGCAAGCTGTGTAAAGGATGATGTTAGAGTGTCTTAAGAAGTTACTGTGTGAAGTGAAAGCTGGGAAAAGATTCATCTCACTTAACTTTAGGTGTCTACAATGTGCAAGTCAATATCTGATCTATTTGAATATTGGCTGCCTTCAGAGATAGTGAAAGGAATTTATTACATATACATCAATGGAGTTAGGGTGCATTTATTTGACCAAATATAGGCATCTAACTGAGAGAAACACAATTTCCAACCCTGAATACATTAATTTTATTGAGTAGATCTCAAATGTAGAATCCGACACCATAAGATACCCACATTTAATTACATGAATCTCATCACAGATAACGAGTTACATGTGTCATCTGTCCCACTGCAATGCAAAATGAAAGGGTTTACTTCAATGACCCCAGAAGCTTTGTGATTAGGTTCAGTTGCTGTGCACAGCCAGTCAGATGTTACTTCTCAGCTACTTCAGGGCTGTTAATAATAAATAACTCTCTTGCAAACCTACAACCATATCCACAGCAAGGTAGAGCTGTTGACCTAGCAGACCTTTCTTGCACCTCTTCATGCACTCATTCCTCTTCCTTCACAACACACACATTTTAAAATGATGTAAGGTGTCTCTGAGCCCTAACATTAGCTGGCAAAGAGTCATCTCTTTACTTTGATATGTCAAATTAAAACCGTCTCAGCCAGCTTGCTTCATTTCACATGGCCAGCTTTATACCCTGTAAAAGGCTTGGAAATTAAGGAAAATTCTACTTTACAGTTACCCTCTGCAAACTTTCAGTCTATCAAATGTCAAAACTGATGGAACAAGAGAATAAAATGCAGTTGTGTGAGCTGTAGACCTGTGACTCCTGTCTCCTCAAGACCCTGCTCCTATTTCCAACTACCCCAGCCTTTTCCCTTACCCCACCAGCTGGAAAGCACATGCAGCCGATAGCCTGGAACATGACATGCGGTAGGAGGAAATCTTTATCTGCCTTTCCCTTCATGGTAGAACTAATTCAGGTTTCTTTCCTCTGATCAGCTTTGATTTCCCCAGACAGGAACTCAGGGATTTTTGAGGTTTGAAGTGCACCTACAGGATGAATTAAAGTTGTGCAACATTCTTCTCAGGAAATGAGAGAACATTTACTGGGGATAAAACAAATATCAGGGCTGGGAGACCAAAATAAAAATGTCCCACCACCACTAGATAATTTGAATTTGAGGAAGCAACTTGCCAAGGAGTTATGGAGGATCCTACAATCAATACCAACTTGCTGAGATTTCACTCCACAGCCCAGCACTTGCCTCTCATGGAGCAGTATTATACTTGTTTTAAACACATAAACTTGATTTGAGCTGCAGGTTGCTCTGACCATCAGCATTGGCTTGCATTGCAGAGCTAAGCAGAGGTCACTCCCACAACAGAAAATCAATTCCCGTGTCACGAACAGTTGTGCAGCTAAATCTTAGGTTCAAACTCAACGTCCTTGAATTTTAGAGCACCTCAGTCTAAGGTGAATCAACCTTCATCAGTTAAGTGGGGCTGACTTTTCATGTATGAAGATTTAAGCAGTCAAATACCATTGTTCAGAGGCATAACTCATTCCCATCAAACTTGCAAATACATATTTAAGCCACTCTTTCAACAAAAGCAACCAAAATAAGGCAGAAAAAGTGCAACAGAGGACAGAAATCTCACTAAGGACCATTATTCCCTTGCCACCTTAGCACACCACTCCAAGGATGTGAACCACACCACTTGCAAAACAAGTGCTTTGGCTAGCATTGCACTCCAAAATGTACAGCTCAAAAAAAAACCCAAACCCTAGAATGTGAATGAAATGTCCAGTGCATGGGATCAGACACGCATACCTGGCACATCCCCACTGACGTCTGTGGAGTCCTGCCGAGGATTAGTCTAACCCTTGGCTCCTGAATAATGAAATAGCATCTGTCTTTCCTGGGGAGCAGCTCCCATTGTAGCTGGAAGCACTTCTCCTGCAGGCCTGCTGAGTTCAAACACGGAGCAGGATCTTTCACGAAGTAAATGTCACCAAGACAGGTGTCAAAATGGCACCGGGCCAGGTGGCTTGGGGAGGCAGAAGCCATTTATAAAGGACAGATATTTTTACACCTCAGAGGTGCCTAAGATCTCTGGAATGGTTTGTCATCAGAAATAAATTGCTATAACACGTCTAGCTATGTCTAGTTGTTTCTTTCTTTCTTGTTTCTTTTTCTTTTTCTGTTTTCTTTTTTTTTTTTTTTTTAAGATTATATCATAAATTATCAAGATCTTTTTTATGACATAAATAGGTGGGAAAAATATATAAAAGGCAGTTTAAGATCCTTCTTGGGCTTCTGAAATTATTTAGGGTGCCCTTCCTTGTGTCCGTAGATGATGGGCATTACCCCCAGACCTTGTGTCCTTTCACCCCGTGACTTATTCATCGTGGCTGGTTGACATGGGACAGCTTTTGGCATAAACACAAAATGAATCAAACTCCTTTTTTTGGGAACCTAAGATACTCATCATCTATCACTTGTCCCTTTGCAAACAAACAAACAAACAAATACCTAGTGCCACGCACAGTATATCCAGAACATAACAGGACTTTGCAAAAGTCAGAGTAGACACATCTACCAAAATAGTTCCAGAAAAAAATAATAATAATAATAAAAAAATATGCAGGGAATTGGGATTGGATCTATCATGGATTCAGCTCTTACTGTTGTATAGCAATCATTTGATCTGAAGAAATACTTGGCATGTATTAGACAGAGCACAAGTCTGGCAGTCAGGGTTGTTTGTATCTCTTAAAACCTTTGCAGCAGACACATTTCTACTTCCTGGACATGCCAATTCAGCCAAAATTTGCATAACGAGGCATCACAATAAAAATGTTTTGAATTCCATCACTACTGGGCCACAAGTGCTCTGTGAAATCTGGGAATTGGAGAGTAAATAGTGAATAAAAAAATCACAAACCAGAATGAAACTATTTCAAATATTCTCAGCTAATATTCGTCCTGTGATCCTCGTTGCCTTTTGCCTTCTCTGAGGCTGTTTGAGCATAACCCTTGTGGATGGTCATGTTGAGACCATTTCTGGCATTTAACACTAGGCACATCTCACTGAATATCAGACACGTACCTCTGAGCAGACTGTCTAAACTACCCCCAGAGTCAGCGGAAAACACTGGGCTTTTCTAGTGTGTGATTCATCAGACTCTTTCTAGGTGTCTTCCTTAAAATGAGATGAATCCACTACGTCTTGTTGCTCCCCTGGGTTGTAATGCAAGGGTAGCCAAGTTGCTCAGATATTAATAACCTTGCATATGGAAATGGGATATATATGGGAGACGGATCCCACCATCCTTAGTTAACGCTTAGTTACCTTAAGGTGAGGTTAGACATCAACACAATTTGTTACTGGCAGAGGGTGTCTAAGAGCAACAACTTCCAAGGGCAATTCCACAAGACTCTAAGATGAATCAGTCTTGTGAGGTTCCTGCTGCTATCATGGACATGACGAGGACCCGAGACCAAATTCTCAAGAGAAGAGTCCCTCTGTCTGTTTCAATATGCTCTGAGCAACTGTCAGAAAACTGCAATTACACTCCACCTAACAGAAGCACGTCATTTTGTTTTCTGTATTTGATCCTCACTAATGGGAAAAAAAAAAAAGTTCTTCCAAATACATTTTTCATTTCTCATTGGTAGAGTATTATTATTATTTATTATTATTATTAAAGGTTCTCCAAACCACAGAAATTATAGCCACTAGTTAGCACATTTTTGTTTGTTAGGTGCCAGAAAACACTTTCAGCTCTGTGTAAGAAGAATAAATATAGGTTTGCTCTGCCCAAATTGATTTTATTCACTTTTGAACTGACAGAGGCTTCAGTTTGAGTTATGGCTCTTTCAAAGGTCTCATTAAAGCAAACAACCAAGCACAGCAAAGAGCTGAAATAAGTCACATTTTCAGTGAAAACTGAAGTCTTAGTGATATCTCGTCATGCAACATTTTCTTTCCTTCTGAATTTACCAATCACCACATCTTTCAGAATCATTGAAAGTGTAATTTAAACAAAGCCAAAGTTCAATCTGATAAATGTTGACTCTTTAAAAACAAAATAAAACAACAACAAAAACACTACCACCACCACCAAACAAAAACAAAAACAAAAACAAACAAACAAAAACCAGTGAAATTCCAAATTATTTTAAAATTCTAAAATTTATTTTATTTAACTACTTTGACAACACCTGGAGGTTTGAGTCAGGGGGCTTTCAAGGCATAAAAAAGTGATTTCTGAGTCAATTTCATCTTTAAAAGAATCACAACAGGCAAGTTAGGAATTTATCCAAGATTTAAGATAAATAACAGCCAATACGAGAAATTCCCTAACATTGAAGGTCTTGATCTCAATGACTGTTGAAAAGCGGAACTGGAAAACTTTCCATCCTCTCACTGAGACTATCTTAATGTATAAGACATATAAGAAATGTTTTCCCAATGAGGATTCATCATTCCTGTTCAATTAGGAAAAGCGTGCAACAATACATATATCCAGACACAGAAAACAAACAAACAAAACACAACAAAAACAGCTTAGCAGAAGGTTTCACCTCCAAACATTTTACACAATGCAACAATTAAGTAGGGAAATTAACTCCTGCTGCAAAGCCTGGGGATGTTTGAGAGCATTTTTATTTTTATTTTTATTTTTAGGCTGGAAGTTATTGGACCTGTCTGTTCCTCAGAAAATGTGATAAACAAGGACAGCCCTCCCAGGATATTCCTAGGACACCCAGACTTTATCTGTCTAGAGCCCCAGCTGACAAAACAACAACTGCTCATATAAAAGTGAAACTGAATATAGCTCAGCTCGTCAGCTGTGTCATATGCTGGGTCCTATAATTCAGCTGATGATAACCTCACACTGAAGACAGAGACTTTGTTAGGTCTCATCTTCAAATCAGACTTTTCTTTGCAAGCAGTTCTGAACCCAAACTTGCATTGTGTTTAGACTTGAAAAGCACTTCACAAACCCTTATAAATATTTACCATGTGTTTCTTACGCCCCAGCAACGGCAAAGTAAAGCTCACACATTTCTATAAAAGTTCACACGCAGATTTAACACCTCCCCACTTACCTGACTCCACGGCTTCTTTAACCATCACAGCACAGTAAGGATTAATCACCTCCCCCTGGGATGGCAGGTAAGGGCCACTGTCATAATTGGATAAACCAATACGCAGAAAGGGAGACATGACAAGTCCTGTGACAAACAAAAGACAGGCGATATTTGGAAGAGTCTAAAAATATTCTCTTGGTTTTAACCAGCCTCTTATCTCCTCCGGACAGGGGTATGCCAGCCGCTAGTTATCCATCCAACTGGAGACTCTCTGACTTCCTTCACTGTCTAGCAAGATGATGGACTGACCAAGCACTGCTTAATTTTGCACAAGGTAATGTAGCTTAGCTGTCAGCTTAACCAAGTAGCTGAACTCATTGCAAGGCTGGAAAGACCCGTGGTAGCAGCTCTGAGGTCTAGTGACTCGACACCAGCTGTCAGAAATGAGAGCAACAATACATAGGAGCCAAATCAGGACTTTCTTGGCTGGGACAACCTCTGCTGTAATTGATGTTGAGTCACGCATTCATGAAGCTGAACACTATGAGAATAGAAAGGATTTCAGGAATACAAGGCTGTTGGAAGCCTGCAAGCTGAACACGAAACCGTGAAATAACTGCACACTATTTATATACAGCATGGAAATGATCTCAGGCATCCAACTGACTGGGTGCTGACCCATATTCATCAGTGAAGCTATAAAGAGAAAATTCAGCTCGTATGAACCACACTGTGTAGGGGGTGGAGGAAAAAAAAAAAAAAAAAAAAAAGGATCTCAGGATAATTTTAAGCAGCTGAAAACAGAAACACATAAAAGCAAGATGCCAGGAAACGCAACAAAGCCTTTGGGATAGTCTTCTCTGCAGGCTCTTTCAGAGCTCCTACTGAGAAGATTTAGTGAAGCCAGCAATTATTAACCACTGTAGTTGGTGCCCATCTTTGTGCCATCTGGACCCAAGGACTGGCATTTACCAAACTACTTTTGTGTAAATTCCTGAGCTTGTTATTGTTGGCTCCCCTTCTAGTCAACAGGGTACAAGAGGCACTTTGAACTCATCTGTAGATGTCTGTGTCTTGGACCACCATAGTTGAATGACATGAGCCAGCTGTTAACAGTCAAATAAATTGTTCAACTACAAAAGCAAAAAGTTGAATGACGTGGTGTGGGATGCAGCACGATCCTTTTTTCCCTTTTACACATGAAATGCTCTATCCCAGAGACAGCTTCTCTAGCTTCACATGTCAGATGATCCATATTCATTGCTGGGAATGACATTTTCTTACCTGTAAATGGTATTTCCTGATATACAAGTTCAGTCTTTGGCTAGAGGGGCTTCTCTGGTCATCACAGTTGTGGACAACATGGAAAGGATTTTCTCAGCTGAAAGAATGAGGGTAAGAGCTCCTCTGGATAGGCTGACTTTAAAACTTGGACTCTCTGTTCAAGAAGGCAAGAGACAGGACAATCAAAGAGAGGGAAAAACTGGAGAAACCAAGATATAATCCCTTGCTTGAGTTTCTCCCCTCTTACCCAGCAGTGTGGAGTGATGAGTTTCCATCAGCCCCCTGTGCAAAAGTCTAGTGCGACAGTAAAAGTCAGAACAACTTTCTGTTAGCACATGGCCAGGTCTCAGCAGGTGGTTGTTCCACTTGTCTCTTGGATATTGTGAGATCTTCTTCCTGTTTTATAAAATGAAGAGAAATGGTTACAGTTAGCACTGGGACTGGACCGCCAGCTATTCTGGCCTGAATGTTCACAAGTGCTGAGCAATCACACTGCCACACTTTCTGAGACGTTTGCAAACAGGTGGCCTGTGCAGCAAACTGCAGCTATACTCTGACAGAGATTTCAGTAGGGCAGGCTTTGCAGGAGATTCCTTAAATTTGTTGCCTTACATAAGGTCAATCCATACAAGGAGCCACGTAGAAAGACTCTACTTCCCATTTGAGCTCCTGAGTTAAATTAACTAAAAACTGGACTGAGTTTGCACAAAAATAGCAGGGACTCATATTACCTCTCTGGTAACGTACTTGAAAAGAGAAAAAACTATTGAGTAAGGCGAAGTCGGAAATTCATACAACCATGTTTTTCTCAGGGTGAGGGCAGGATCTCTTTGAAGGGTATTGCAGATGTGCATTAACCAAGTTTCTGCAGAACTTGCTCTGGAAAACCACTTCATTTAGATATTCAAAGCTACTTGTGTAGCTGTGTGATGAGGGGCATTTGTGGCACTGTACAGCAGTACAGTGAATGGATTATGAGTGGTCCATATGGATGGATTATGAGTGGCACAAAGGATCAAATTTTTGTCTGCGCTGACAGAAGCAGAGAAATATGATCAAATTAGGTAGGGAAAAATCTCTCTAACAGGAATTAAAAATATATTACTATTTATGTATATAATAATATATAACATAATTTATGTATATTTATATATATATAATTATATATAATATAATTATTTAGACATTTCCTTTTTTTTCAAAATATAAGAAGCCTACTTAGTCTAAAGACAAAAAGAAAAGCAAATCAAAACGTCTCTGGAAGCAGAGTTTGAGCCTAGCATTCATATTTCCATGAACTCAGTGTAGTTGCAACACAGATAAAATTGTGAAAACACCTTGTCCTGTGAAATACTAATGTCACTGCTCCAACTATTTTTGATCATGTTCCCAGTACAGCTTTCAAAAATTCCATTGCATTGTGTCAAATCTGAAAGACTTGTGCTGGGACTTCACGTACATCACTCTATCACACAAAATGCTCTGCAGCCACCATGAAAGCATGTAGGTTTGGCTCACCTAGTGCTAGCACTAGAAAACCAATAGCTGCCCATATAAACCTTGCAAAAACTGGCTAAAATCACAGTTTTGTGTTGTACCAGCTTTGTGTGAGCACTCTGCCCTGTAGTGAATTTCTCTACCCTGTCCAATAAATCAGACATATAACTGGCTTCCTGCTTCTCTCTCACTGTCTTTCCTGAAACCACCTTGGCTTTGGCCCAAACATCTGTTTTCCAGGTCATCTCTCCAGCGTTTGCCACTGCAGAACTGCTACTTGGCTCAAATCCACAGCCATAAACAATTAAGGAACAACACACTCAGCTCCAGCAACGGCTCACTGTAATAGCGGCAGTTTAATTTAACACTAGAAGCAGCTGCAATGGATATGGAGAGAGTCTGCTTAATTTCCCAGTGGAAAGATACTATAAGGTATCTGAAAATTAAGAATGAAACACATCTCTTTATAAAGGGCCACCTGCAACCTCTCTTCCAATAAACTGCCCAATGAAGCTTACTTGGGGTTCATGAATGCTGCACCTCGCGTCAATGGAACAAGGGAGTTTTGCCCACTCTGGAGAATAATGCAACATATGGAAACCCTTCCCAGATGATATTAAGAAGTAATAAACTCCTTAATATCCTTAATCAATTGTAGTTAAGGAGAGAGGAAGAAGTGGGCTGCTGCCCCAAGTCAGCAGAACTGCATTGAAGCCAGCTGCCTTTAGTGGGATTGATGCTTCTGTGCTTTGCTGAATGAAAATGGATGCACGCGTGATGTGGGAAAGATGGCAATTTAATGAATGAGAGCCAACTGAGAGGGGAGTGGAAATATTTTTGGATTTGAGATGCTGTTTTCCTAATCTCATCAAACTCTCATTTTCTAGAAGTCAGAGGGAATAATTTCAGCTCTTTCCTTTTTTTTTTTTTTTTTTTTTTTTTTTTTTTTTTTTTTTTTG